>NC_069506.1:31483738-31501238 GCF_027579735.1 Bombina bombina | reverse complement strand
AATGAGCGATTTGTAAATAATTTAATACACTCCAGTAGGTTTAATTGATCATTGGGATCACATTAAAGGGTAGAAACTGCTACAGTACACTGTCCCTTTAAGAAGTAACCTAGGTGATCTGTAACTGGACAGAATTTACCTTTAAAGGGACACTGAACCCAATTTTTTTCTTTTGTGATTCAGATAGAGCATGACATTTTAAGCAACTTTCTAATTTACTCCTATTAACAATTTTTCTTCATTCTCTTGGTATCTTTATTTGAAATGCAAGAATGAAAGTTTAGATGCTGGCCCATTTTTTGGTGAACAACCTAGGTTGTCCTTGCTGATTGGTGGATAAATTCATCCACCAATCAAAAACTGCTGTCCAGAGTTCTGAACCCAAAAAAAAGTTTAGATGCCTTCTTTTTCAAATTAAGATAGCAAGAGAACGAAGAAAAATTGATAATAGGAGTAAATTAGAAAGCTGTTTAAAATTGCATGCTCTATCTAAATCACGAAAGAAAAAAAATTGGGTTCAGTGTCCCTTTAACAGTTTAATACTTCTCTCTCCCAACTCACATTGGGAGTGTAATTTCCTTAGCTGCTACATAGCTTTTCTATACCCAATGCTGAAGAACTGAAATTTTCAGTATAGGTTGGGATACAGCAGGAAAATGAAAATGAGCGGTTTGTAAATAATTTTATACACTCTAGTAGGTTTAACTGATCATTGGGATCACATTAAAGGGTAGAAACTGCTACAGTACACTGTCCCTTTAAGAAGTAACCTAGGTGATCTGTAGCTGGACAGAATTTACCTTTAAAATACTTGCAGAATGTTTTGCTATAGTATTTACTAATCCACTTGTGCTCAATCAGGAATCTCTCTAATCACAGGTTTGAAATCCAAGATGCAAAATGTGTGACCTTCCCACGCCAGTAAAATAACCAATGAGATCTGTTCTCCAAATGATAAGTAAGCTCATCAGTATCGCACTGAGATTGAAAAATATGGGTTAAATTGTTTCTCCTTTGTTCTAAAGATCAATTGGATTATAAACAATTGCATTAACACTATTATCCTTGTTAATATAATTTGTAAAACCTTATTTTCCCTATAAAATCAGGATACCCCTTGTTTGGGTAAGTAAAATAAAAGCAGTATTGCCTAATTCATTCATGAGAAATAAACTCCTGGTTCAGGCGACCCCGGTATTCAGCTGTCACACTCATATAGACAAATAGCAGAATGTTTAGTAACCATGGTTATCAACTTAACCCCTTTTAACTATCTGCTTCAAAAGACACACAGACTACTAGATTCACAAATTGTGGAAGATCTCTGCAGTCCCTTCATTATTTTATTATATCGACTCAATCACTGCAGTGCATTAAATGCTACCTATTTAATGGGCACACCACCCGACTGATTTTACCGACCACCTGGATAAAATGTAAGCCAATATTAAGCTAATATTAAATTATTGCAGTGCTTGTTCCACAAATTAGCATTAAATCAATTTATGTCAGATTATGCAATTCATTTGTGCTTTGGATTTGTAAATAACAGAAAATGTTATACTGCTGCAAAGTATTAAACTGCCACCTAACCAGCTACTTCATTAAAACACAAAGCTGGCAAGGAATAAACAGTGCAGAAATTGTTAGTGAATATGCTGTTCCACGCAGAGTAAAATTGTTTAGACCATCTCCCCAAAGCCAGGGCAATGTATTACACCATATAGTTTTGAGGAGTCAGTCACCTTTTTAATTTGTCAGAGACAACTACAACATATAGCTATTCAGAAATGTAGCCCTCTCTGGTAACTAAGTAGTTAAATTATTTTAAGAACTATAATCTGGCATTTAGTTTCAATGTTTAACTCAATGACTCAGAGAGTAGCAGGTACCCTGGAAGCTGGCCAGACCCACTGTATCCCCCAACCCCTGGACATCATGCAAGCGCTGTCGTACCTGGGTTAACCCTTTTGACTTCAGCATCTTAGTCATAAGCCGGTTCCTAATTTCCTACAGCAGGAAGTGGAAATCCAGGGCTGTAACATTCAGCTCAGATCTCACACACAAGCCCAGCCTCTCACAACCCCTCCCTCGCTGCTATGTCTGTCTCACACTCTGCAATTCTCAGACACAACATTACACAGTTCCAGTCTCAGTCACAGACCAATTGTAGAACTGCATCTAACCAACCTCAAGTTACATTATCAAAGATTTTGTAACAAAGGAAAATGATAGTTCTTTGTTTATGTAAAATAGGGAACAAAACAGCCCATTTTGTGGCAAAGTGCAGGGCAGTTTGCTATTATTTATACTATCAGTTTTATTTTATTTTTTGGACATATAACCATATAGTATAACACACGAACATCTGTGCAAATAGTGTGTCGCATTTTTCGACGAATAAATCCAGCACTGAAAACAGTAAAAATGCTGCTACCTGCAGCCATATTCAGAATTAATTTTCTAAATGAATACCTAATACGAAAAAATGTCCCATGCCTAATAGCTCCTACATGAGTATGCTTCTCCAGATTGGCTCATTAGCTTGCTCAGAAGCAAAATTGCACAACCAGCCCCAGCATAAAACTGTGAGGCACTTTGCTTACTGCATAAAAAGGTTGTTTTTGTTTTTTAAAGGATGCAGAACCTAATTTTTTTTCTTTCATGATTCAGATAGAGCATGCAATTTTAAAGTGAAAGTTAAGTCAGAGGTTGCGCTATTAATAATCTGATATTACATTCAAAATAAGATGCAGTTTAATTCATGATTTTGCAATGCTCTTTTTCTAAATACCTTTTTTTTAATGCGGATTGTGTTCAACTGAATATGTATTCCTCCACCCGCGATAAAAAAAAATTCTGTTGTGGTGACGAAACCATTGGAATCTAACCGATTGGTTCCCCCATTGGTGTCTCAAGCACCTAGAAAAAAGCCCACGTCTTCTAGTGCGCATGCGGCTAGCTGTGATCTCATTCTGGCTCTTCAAGCGCATTAACGTTAGCCGCATGCGCATAGAGAAAGGGAATCCTATTTTCGTCATTCATTACAGGTACACGGAGCTTACATATTGAGTTTAGAGGGGTAGCGTATTTGGGGAATCCTGCAACGCAGACACACTGTTCACACGATCTACACTGAAATACTAAAGAATGAATCAAGTGATTCATTGTTGCGCATGCGCCAATTTTTCATTGTCGGCATCCTTACGTAAATGACTTGTCTGTCCGTTGAAGAGTAAAACCCGTAATAACCCGGAAGACACTAGATAATGCGATCGGTAAAATTATAAATATTTCAAAAGACGTTGCATTTACAAAAAAAAAAACTTAGCGACTTTACTATTTGATATGAATTCTAACTGTAGCTCTATTCACTAGAAGCAAAATTTACTTTCACTTAGCAACTTTCTAATTTACTCCTATTATCAATTTTTCTCCATTCTCTTGGTATCTTTTTTTTAAAAAGCAGGAATGTAAGTTTTGGAGCCGGCCTATTTTTTGGTTCAGCATCCTGGGTACTGCTTGCTGATTGGTGGCTACATTTTAGCCACCAATCACCAAGCATTACCCAGGTGCTGAGCTAAAGATGGGCCAGCTCATAAGCTTACATTCATGCTTTTTCAAAAAAAGACACCAAGAGAACAAAGAAAAATCGATAATAGGAGTAAATTAGAAAGTTGCTTAAAATAGCTTGCTCTATCTGAATCATGAAAGAAAAAAATGTGGGTTCGGTATCCCTTTAACTTTTAATTAGTGCACTGGCACTAACTGGTAGGTATTCTCTATGCACATAGCATACTTACTGATCACTGAGCTTTTTAGCACAGAGATTTGCTGCCCTCGCGTGCATATTGTGCCATTTTGAAACAAAGGCTAAATTAGCATTTTTTTATGCTGCTAGAATACTACAGAAGTTAGTTTACCTTCTACTAAGGGTTTAATGGGACATTATGCAATTTTAAACAACTTTCCAATTTACTTCTATAATCAAATTATCTTCTTTCGCTTTATATAATTTGCTGAATAGCATACCTAGGTAGTCTCAGGAGTGTGCATGTGTCCTGAGCACTATCTGGTAGCAAAGTTTGCAGTGATATTTTTAACATATTTGTAGACATAAAAAATAGGAAACCAAGAGGTTTATAAGCTAAAAGCTGTCTAAAAGTTTAAAGGGACAGTCTACTCTAGAATTGTTATTGTTTAAAAAGATAGATAATCTCTTTATTATCCATTCCCCAGTTAATATAATGTTACCTCTGTGATTGCCTTGTACCTATGCCTCTGCAAACTGCCCCCTTATTTCAGTTATTTTGACAGACTTTTATTTTAGCCAAACTAGTTAACTCCACAGAAGTGTGCACAATGTTATATATATGGTACAAATTAACTAGCGCTGTCTAGCTGTGAAAAACTGTCCAAATGCACTGAGATAAGAGGTGGCCTCCAAAGGCTTAGAAATTAGCATGTGAGCCTAGGTTTAGCTTTAAACAAAGAATACCAAGAGAGCAAAGCAAATTTGATGATAAAAGTAAATGGAAAGTTGTTTAAAATTGCATGCACTATCTGAATCATAAAAGTTTAATTTTGACTAGACTGCCCCTTTAAGTTTCCCATTTATCCCAAAGTTAGTGGGACTGCCCTGAAATGAAGCTATGTCAAACTGTCCCTGCATCCTATCTGTTCCACAGCCTGCCCAAAAAGCCCCTAAAATGTTCAAACCAAAGCCTGTCCGCTCACCCCTCCTGACTTACATCCAGTCCACTAAGCCCCACCCCTGAGCTATACAGACCTCGCCTCACTTTATTTATGTACTGCCCTTAAATGTAGTCATAAATCTTAAAGGGACATGAAACCCAAAAAAATTATTTCATGATTTAGGTAGAACATACAATTTTAATAAATAAAAAGGTTTAAAAAAAAACCTTTTTATTTATTTTTTATTTATTTATTTATTTTTTATTATTTTTTTTTCTCTTCTCTTTTCTTTCTTTATATGTTTAACGCACCAGAAAACTGGCAGAATAGACATAGTTTTATTTTTTTTTGTTTGGACAAGTATGTATGTAAACAAGATTATATGCTCTGTATGATGTACTGACAACAAAGTATTTCTTTATCATGTATGTATCTTGATTTACTCTGTGCGGTGCACAAACATGAGCGAATGTGCTCTCTTGCTACTTTTTTTCTTTCTGTCAAAAATTAAATAAAGTATAAAAAAAAAAAGAACATACAATTTTAAACAACTTTACAGTTAAAGGGATAGGAAAGTCAAAATTAAACTTGCATGATTCGGATAGATCATGTAATTTTAAGACACTTTTAAATTCACTTTTATTTTCAAATGTGCTTTGTTCTCTTAGTATCCATTGTTGAAAAAGAATACGCACATCAACTACACTAGTGGGAGTTAGCTGCTGATTGGTGCCTGCACATATTTGACTCTTGTGATTGGCTAACTAGATGTGTTCAGCTGCCAGTAGTGCAATGCTGTTCCTTCAGCAAAGGATAACAAGATAATGAAGTAAAAATGTATAAAATTGAATGTTTTATCAAAATCTTGAAAGACAATTTTGGGGTTTCCTGTCCCTTTAAGAACAATCACTACACAATGAGGGATGGAAAGATGGATACATTTATTTTGTTAATTCAAGACAACAATAAGAATAATATTGTGATTTTTTTTTAATGATTTTGTGAGACATTTTTTATAGGAATATGGCAGTTTCTGGAATTATTTAGACTTGAGTCGTGTTTCTTGTGTAGATCCATTTTAGTGATAAATATTACCCTATTAAGCAAGAGAATTTGTTCCAAGATCAGAATAAATCGGTGGCGTATTTAAGGGATTAGAAAGCAGTTCCTCCCAGAAGCCCCTATAAGTTCAGCAGTAGTGATTCTATTATGTTACCCCCTGAGTATTTCCTGTTATGGTTGTTTCGTTAATATATTTTGTTTTCTTTGTGGCTGAGGTTATGGGATCTGGTGTGATTAGTTATTTTTACTTCCTGATACTTCATTTTATATGTTACAAGCTTTAAATGATGATGTGCATTTATATTTTAAAGGGCCGACAATGTCATTAGGTACTGCATTGCCAAACATTCCGTTTGTTATCAGAATTTACATTGTTTTGCACTCCAGGGATTTACCCCTTGCTGGGTATGTTAATTTGATCTCCTTTGCGTAGCTAGTTAGGGAAGATATAAATAAGCACCTACACTGATCAAGCACATGCTGTGTATCATGTTGCAGGGTTTGAGCTCTGAAGCCTGCATTTCAGTTTGATTATAGGAAAAGTGAGTAAAATAAATGTTAGTATATTTTGACTTTTTTACCATAATTGAGCATTTAAAGGACCATAAAAGGGACACTGAAACCAATTTTTTTTCTTTCATGATTCAGATAGAGTATGAAATTTTAAGCAACTTTCTAATTTACTCGTATTATCAATTTTTCTTTGTTCTCATACTATCTTTATTTTAAAACCAGGAATGTAAATCTTAGCAACCAGCACATTTTAGGTTTAGCACCATGGATAATGCTTGCTTATTGGAGGCTGACATTTACCCACCAATATTTACCCACCAATAAGCAAGCATAACCCAGGTTCTCAACCAAAAATGGTCCGACTCCTATGCATCCCATTCCTGCTTTTTAAAGTAAAGATGGCAAGAGAACGAAAACATTTTGATAATAGGAGTAAGTTAGAAAGTTACTTAAAATTTCATGCTCTATCTGAATCATGAAAGAAAAAATTAGGTTTAGTGTCCCTTTAAACTTGACATTTCAACAATGCATAAAATGTTGTTATTGCAAGTGCAACATTATTGCAATATACATTCATTATTTATTTTACTGCCTTTTGCTGTAAAATACATCTACAATTTGTGCTTGTTTTACTCTCTCCCATGGAGGTTTAGGTTTTAGACAATTTATGTGAGCTTTTGTTTACTTCACCCTGGACACTAAGACTCAGGCATGTGTTTGTAAAGAGTGGATTTTTTGTGAACTACAGTGGGTTGTTCTTGCTGATTGGTGGATAAATTCACCTACCAATAAACAAGTGCTGTCCAGGGTCTGAACCAAAAATTGTCTGACTCCTTAGCTTAGATGTTTTCTTTTTCAAATAAAGATAGCAAGAGAACGAAGAAAAATGATAACAGGAGTAAATTAGAAAGTTGCTTAAAATGACATGCTCTAGGCTGCCATATTTCTCTTAAGCTTGTGTCTCCTAGGTAACAGCGCGACAAACGCGTCACTTCCCGTGGAAAGTTGTCTCGTGCTGCCCCGCGTGTTGTGTGAACCGGTGTGGGTCGCGATGAGTCAGGTAACAGCGGAGAAGGGGCCCACAAACACAGAAAGGATGGCTGAGCCTGCTGGGGCCTCCAGCCGTCATGAAAAAAGTTTAGGTCTTCTAACCAGTAAGTTCGTATCGCTCTTGCAGGATGCTAAGGACGGAGTGTTGGATCTACAAGTGGCTGCTGATACTCTGGCGGTTAGACAAAAGAGGAGGATATATGATATTACCAATATTTTGGAAGGAATTGGTTCAATAGAAAAAAAATCAAATAACAGTATCCAGTGGAAAGGTGTAGGTTCTGGATGCAACTCCAAAGAAGTAATTGAGAAACTTAAAAGCCTGAAAGCTGATATCGTCAATTTGGATCTTAAAGAAAAGACACTAGATCAACAAAAAGCTTGGTTGCAGCAAAGCATTGAAAATATAAAGGACGATACAGTAAACAACAATTTTTCTTATGTGACTCATGAAGATTTATGCAATTGCTTTCATGAAGACACCCTTCTTGCAATTCAGGCTCCATCTGGTACACAACTGGAAGTTCCAATTCCTGAAATGGGTCAAAAAGGAAGCAAGAAATATCAGATTAGTCTGAAGAGTCAGTCGGGGCCTATACAAGTATTCAGGGGCGTATTAAGGCATAGGCCAACAAGGCCAGTGCCTAGGGCAGCATATTTTTAAGGGGCAGCAGAATTTTGAGTCCCTAGGGCCACTCTACTGAACTCAGGGCCGGGTGGCTAAATCAACCAGGGCCCGGCTATTGTTATCCTATGGGATTGTATGTGGGTGTGCATGACGTGGTGACAGTGGAGGCGGAGCTCACTTGCGCAGCCTGGCCTGGACTGAGAGGGAATGCGGTATTCTTCCTGGCTCCACCGCGTGATTGAGACTCACACAGACTACACAGTGCAGTGTGCACTACACCGTGACCACTGTGAAACAGCATATGCCTTTCTACCTTCAATACATCTTCATTAGGCATTAAAATAACGGATTAGTCACTAAATACTTGTACATTTACTGTTTGTCTATCTGTCATACATGCAAAGAATAAGTATTTATTGCTGAATCTATACAACCATGTGACTTAAAACACAACTAAAAATATGTTGTATGCATTTAATACATTCAGAAACAATACGTATATACTTTAATACATTCAGAAACAATAAGTATATACTTTATTATGATTGCATCATGTGACTTTATCCCCTATGATACAATTCCTAAACCTATCATAACTACTGTTGTATTTGTTAAGTACCTTTAAAGGCCAGTTTGTATATTCATTACATATTTATCCAAGCAGATATTTTGCTTAAATAACTGTCAATCACCAAAGAAGATGTTTAAGGTTAAACAACTACCTGCTGACAAACTATCATACAGTGAAGGATATTTTTTTCTGATATAAACACTTTAATCATCTGACTTGCAAAATAATGTCTTTATATATATATATATATATATATATATATATATATATATATATATATATATATATATATATATATATGTGTGTGTGTGTGTGTGTGTGTGTGTGTGTGTGTGTGTGTGTGTGACAAGAGTGAATGCAAGCCCTGGTGAACATCTACTTAAAAAGACATTTTTTTAAATGTTTACACCCTGCCCCAAAAATATTATGTCTAAAAAAAGGCCTTAAACCTGGGGTGGGGTGGGGGGGGGGCGCAGCAGAATTTTGAGTGCCTAGGGCAGCACAAAACCTAAATACGCCCCTACAAGTATTGTTAATTAATCAAGACTCCAGTTCTTCAAAGCCAATTGTTTTCCCAGTTCCTCCACCTGATGATATTCCACCATCCTATTCTCAACCAGAAAAATCATTAACTGCATTATCAGCAAAGTCAAGTAAACCATCAACAATACAGAAAGACTGTCCACAAAATCAAGTGGTACCAAATAACTTTTCACAGCCTGAAAAGTCATTACCTGCATTTATTTTGGATGAACAGTTACAAACACGGTCCCAGCTTTCACAGCAAAAAGTGGCACAAGATGACTATTTGCAGGCTACCTTATCCAATACATTAACTTCAAGTAAACCATCAGTGAAAAAAGAAAACTTTCCACAGAAAATAGCACAGGATAATACTCTGGAGGCAGGGACAACCACAGAATATAACTATTAAAATTCACAAGAGAGCTCCGCTACAAGCAGTTATACTGGCCTTCCAGAGTCTATTTTATATGCTGCCCTTGCAAATGATTTTACACAGCCTAACAGCTCCAGTGCATACTCCTATGTGCACACAATGGATGTTAATAATACAATAAAACCAAACTCTTTTGATGTAATGAAAATGGACGAATCAGAAGGGCCAATAAGTAATGATATCATTGATGAATTAATGTCTTCTGACGCACTGCATTAACCCTCTTGGACATGGAGTTCACCAGAGCTTCACAGGTTTCCACTGGAGTCCTCTTCCACTACTCCATGATGACATCACAGAACTGGTGGATGTTAGAGACCTTTGCGCTCCCCTACATTCCGTTTGAGGATGCCCCACAGATGCTGAATAGGTTTTAGGTCTGGAGACATGATTGACCAGTCCATCACCTTTACCCTCAGCTTCTTTAGCAAGGCAGTGGCTGTCTTGGAGGTGTGTTTGGGGTCATTGTCATGTTGGAATACTGCCCTGCTGCCCAGTCCCTGAAGGTAGGGGGATCATGCTCTGCTTCAGTATATCGCAGTACATGTCGGCATTCATGGTTCCCCTTAATGAACTGTAGCTCCCCAGGGCCAGCAGCACTCATGCAGGCCCAGACCATGACACTCCCACCACCATGCTTGACTGTAGGCAAGACACACTTGTCTTTGTACTCCTCACCTGGATGCCGCCACACACGCTTGACACTATCTAAAAAAGAGAGAAAAAAAAATGACATGCTCTATCTGAATCACGAAAGAAAAAAAATGGGTTCAGTGTCCCTTTAAGGGCAGGCTTCCCCAGTCCCTCAACTGCACATGTGCAAACAGAGTTTGTCCTATATCTGAATATTAGTTTTTGATTGGCTAAAAATTAGGGACAGGGAAATCAGTGAAATGAATAAACATAAAACAATATACACAACAAAATAAAGCTGCAGTTTTCATTGTAAAATTATTCTCAGATATGAAGGTTCAAAATCATGTAGTTTACAATTTTTAGTGGTCCTTTAAGAGGAATGCAATGTCCCTTTAAATATGGAGTGTAGTGATATGGCCATTAATTAACACATTTATGACTATTAGATTTGTTTCCATTGTTTGTGACTAATTACAATTTGTAAATGTTTAGATGGCACGTGATCAATCTACATAGATTTTTTATCTTATGGAAATGTACAATGAAAAAGCTGTTTCAATTTGTAGATCCCAGTAAAACATAATATCCCTAATAACTATACTAAAAATGTCTTTGGGATGTGTCTTATCTGCAATGTAAGTTTTACATTTCAAAGTTGCTTCAATTAATTTTGAAACCAGCAGATCTGTGATTTACACTTTTTTTTATGTTTAAAGTTTTTATTGAAGAAAAACAAAACAAAATAGTTCAATACAACATCACCACAAGAATAGATTACAGTAATAGACAAAATTGTTCAATCACAAAGCATATTACATCAGTCGTATGAGGTATACACAGTAATTTGCAGTGCAATAGCTATTAGGAATAACAAACTAAGATTCAAGATCAAGAATAGTTCTAGCAATGGAATGGTATCTATGTGGTTGGAGGGCATATAAACTAACCTCATATTTTAGAATTTTGACATATAGGACCCCTTTCGGGTCCCCGCGACTATAACTACCCATAAATCTGGAGAACACTAGCTACCATAACATGTATTACTCTTCTGGTTTATGGAGTATAAAAAGGTCATAAGATCTCTTTCGAGACTATTAAATATAATTTGAATAGCTCAAACTTAACCATATCATATCTTTCCATGACATGTAGGTTATCCAACAATCAAAAATTGGGGGGAAGGGAAATAGTGTTTTTAAAACATGTCAAGCAATTTTGTTTTCGTGTGAATATAGGGAAAAGGTCTTAGGGAATCTGCGTTCCACTGTTTACATAAATAAACGAAAAATTAGGGGAAAGAGTGGTGTTAGATTCAGCAGAGCTACAGATATATTAGGGCAAATCTAGTGGAGCGGGATAAGAACCAATAAACTACAATTCTCTCTGATTTCCAGGCACGTAGGAGCACTTTAACTAAGTATAACAAACTTACAAGAGTATTACTACCATTTTTATGGGATAGCTGGTGGGCCTAGCAGAGATTTGGTGGCTTAATACATAAAGGTTATAAGCATTTCTATCTAAAATAAAACTAACTGTAACCAATCCTTTACTCCCCTCTAGTGGCCAGTATGAGAATCCGCAACTTGTCTCTCTATGTAATATTCTATAATCTCTATACTACGACTAAAGATATTTTTACAGTAAATCTCAAGTCCCCGATAAGGACAGACATAAATTGCAGTATACCACCTCTGTCTTACATATCTCAGGTATATGCTAGTACAAAGAAGCTTACTATTAAATGTTCCCTTAGCATCTCAGATAGGGCTCAATACATGCGCAGATTGAAATGCTTAATGTCACAGTATATATATATAATCCCAAAAATACAGTTGCTGCGGCTAAGCAGCTATTAATTAGTAAGTGACAGAACGGCTCTAAGATATTGACAATAGCTAAAATGATGTATCTTAGGGTTGAATAACTGGCCCCGAACCTCATGAATTACCAGAGGGGTACAGAAATTAGAGAAACCAAAGGGAAACATAGGGCATATGCATATTATTGGCATGTAAGCACTCCAGTAGTTTGCATGCTAATCAGATTATAGTCCAATAAGGTGAAAAGGAAAAAAAGAAAATACTCTGCAAACCTAGATAAAAATAAACATATGCAGCCAGAACAGTGATCATAACACTTGCTTGAGATAACTAGGGATCCGCTGTTACAGGGAGAACTACAGTTAAAGTGTGGGCACAACTATCTTGGAACAAATGTCATTTACTGCTCGAATGTCTTACTACGAGTGGGAAAGCTACAGCACACATCCTGTTATTATGACCCTGTTCAATAGTCAACCGATACCAGCCTTTAACAGGTAACATCCAAGGGCTTCTAAAATACTTGCTTTCAGCCGGTCTCTCAGCCATTCACGGCCTCGATGCTCCTGATTTCCAGGCATCCATGCCTGGCTCAACTGTGTACCCCAGGTACTGATCATCTAATAGACCACTATTAGCAAGCACAAGTTTTCCTCCCTCTCGGTGAGCTTGGAGTCTATAGCTACTAGTCCCTCCATGTGTGTACTCGCGGCTGGGTCGCACTTCAAAATAGGGTTCTCTCTACGTGATATAAACCCAGTACTGGAAGGTATGAGCTCCGTGTTTGCCAAAAGTGTGCTTAGCCGGTATCCCCCTTTCTCTTGTCGTATGAGCACCCATTGCTCTCGGGAGTCTACCGCATGGTATGTAGCATGAAGCCCTCGATCTGGGCCTGGTATCAGCTTTGTACATTGCAGTGGTGTAGTCGGACTTTGCTGAAGGCTTGCGTCAGGGACATGGGCTTCCCTACTAGGTGCTATAGCACAGTTTCTAGATGGCAGAGGTTGAGATGACTCCTGTATCATGGCGCAGAAGCTATTTTCAAAGTCCATTAAGACCTGCCCTAGAGCACTTAGAATGTTCACCATTGTCAAATTGTAGTATCGTGAGAGATATATTCCACTCTTAGACGTGAGATGGTGTTCAGCAATCAGGTTGCCAGAAAATAAATTATCTTCAGCGCAAATGGCTGGCGAGACTGAAATATCAGTATGACAAGGGAGGGAGGGAGAAGGTATAGGCCGCTCCAAGGCCTCTATGTCACACCTTCCCCAGTCAGATCTGCTAGGGATCGTTGGTCTGGACAAGTTAGGTTAATCAAGTCCTTGAGTTGTGGTAAGCTCAAAACCCCTAGAAAGAGTTAGATCTGCAGGTCTTAGAAAGAATAAGCAGCCGTATATGACAACTACAAGGTGGAGCACCTCCTAGCAGCATCCATCTTAGTCGGTGATTGGACACGCCCCCCCCCTACACTTTATCTTTTTATTGCTGTTTGAGCTGAAATATTCAATCCTGAACTATTTTTTCCTAGCAGAGCTGACCAGACAGTTTGTATTTGTCCACAAGGGGGAGGGGGAATCAGTTAAAGTGATGGTAAATTTCAATATTTGGGAAATATATTATTAATCCTCAGTTCTTTCTAACCTAAGTCCCTATGTTTTTTCCTTATTTATTTGATTCTTTTCTATAATAAATCATGTTTTACTCACATAGCGTTATCGCTCCATCCTCCACCCCTGTCATTACTTCCTGTTATTTTCTATAGTCGGACAGAAAGCAGAACCACCCCTCGCGACGTCATAGTATTGGAATATATATCTTCAACTTTAGCTATGCGCATGCGTTTCAAATAGATGTTATTCTACGATCTGTCATCGATCCAATGTCTAGCGCATGCGCATTGTTAACTTAGGGCGTATTTGATGATATCAGTGTCGCCGACTGGCCTGGGCTGTCATTGGTATGTCAAAACATGTGGGATAAATAAATCAATGGCGGGCGTGGTACGGGAGGAGGAAAGTATGTTAAAATTCAGCTATTTCGGACTAAAAAATTAAATAGAATGAGCGGTTTGCATGCTTTCATGAATGAAAGTCCACTTATTTTTTTTAATTTGCATAAGAATACAAGTTTGAAGTCGGGTAAGTTTACCATCACTTTAAAGGGACACTCAAGTCAAAATTAAACTGTCATTATTCAGATAGAGCAGCAATTTAAAACAACTTTCCAATTTACTACACAGTCTTTTTATATTTAAAATTTTTGAGTCACCAGCTCTGAGCATGTGCAATAATTCACAGAATAAGCGTACATGCATTTGTGATTGGCTGATGGCTGTCACATGGTACATGTATGCATTTGTGATTGGCTGATGGCTGTCACATAGTAAAGGGGGAGTAGAAATAGACATAAGTTTTAAATTGTTAAAAAAAAATCTACTACTCATTTGAAGTTCAGAATAAGTGCTATTACATTGTCTTGTTATCTTGCATTTGTTGATTATGAAAATCTACTGTGTTTAGTGGCCCTTTAAAGGGACATTAAATACTTTGATATGGTAATAAAAAACACTGTTATAGTTCACTCAGCTATTGGATGCACACTCTAGTGACTTATTTATAAGTGTCTTTAAATGGCCTCAGCAGAGAAAGAAACTTAACAACATGGCAGCTCCCATTGCTTTATAGACACAAATATTTTACTCTTTTACACTTATTTTATCAATATTTAAATAACTAATAAAACTAAAAAAATACATCTACAAGTCATTCTCAGACTAATCTTTTCTTTGAATGCTTTATTGTATCTAGCATTTATTAAGTGATTAATGTCCCTCTAAAGGGACAGTAAACTTTAAAGTAAAAATGAAATTTTCATGATTCATTGCATAAAATTGTATGCAACTTTCCAATTTACTTCTATTATCTAATTTGCTTTGTTTTCTTGATATTCTTTGTTAAAAAGCATATCTAGGTAGGCTCAGAAGCAGAAACACACTTCTGGGAACTAGCTGCGGATTGGTGGTTGCACATATATGCCTCTTGTCATTGGTTCACTTGATGATGTATTCTGCTTTCTACCAATAGTGCATTGTTGTGCCTTCAAAAAAGGATACCATGAGAATGAAGCAAATTTGATAATAAAAGTAAATTTGAAAGTTGTTTAAGATTGTACGTTCTATCTGAATCATGGAAGAAACATTTTAGTTTTTAGTAGCTTTAAAAAGACATTAAGTTATGCATCAATTCCTGTTCCTTTGAGTTTGGCATTATAATGTGTCATATGAAATATGCAGGCTACATTTATTTATAGTTCAAATTGAATTTACAGTATTTCTGCAATTTCCAGTCAGCAATATTTTCTATAATTAAGCTGCAGAAGCCTTATCACATGAGTCATTTTGTACACTAGATTTTTCTTTGCATAAATGTTTTGTAGATGATACATTTATATAGCCCATGTGGGAGGGTTTGTAACAATGTATAGTTTTGCTCATTTTTTAATAACATTGTGCTGATTTTTAGACTCCTAACCAAGCCCCATAGTATCAGATGTATACACGCGTTTACAGACTCCTGCTCTCTCCTGTTTATGTTATCTGTCTATTTATATGCAGGGAAGGGGGAGTGTCTGCTGTTCTTGTTTTTCCAGCCCCTTTCAGTGGGTGTCCAAGCATAACCTCATCAACAGTGCTAAACTGGGAGCTTCTAAGAAGGTTTTTAAAGGTTTTATACTGGATTTTTAGATCAGTATCTGTGCACAGTCTTCTTTATAGTAGTGACTATTATATGTAGTTATATGAAAATTGATATATACTGTCCCTTAAACTGGACAATTTAAGGCATATATGTGCAGCCACCAATCAGCTCCTGAGTCTACCTAGGTATGTTTTTCAACAAAGGATATCAAGAAAAGGAAACAAACTAGATACTAAAAGTAAGTTTAAAATCACATGCTCTATCTGAATCATAAAATAAAAAATGGGTTTCATGTCCCTTTAATGGCTAAATCTCTGTAACTGATTTGTGTAGGAAATCCTTTCAGCCTGTTCTGGTACTAAGGACCCTGAGTTGAGAACTGTCTGTAGATGATGCCACAAGGTTAACTTCAAAGTGACATAAAATAAAGACTTCCTATAAGGAAAACTGATATCAGGGTCTATTTTAGGCACACATTTACTAGTTCTTAAAACCAGGAAAGAGATCTTCCAAAAAAAGTTTTGTTCCAAGTCAAATAGCAGAATATTTTGCCAAATATTTTGTTCCAAACAGGCTAAGTTGTAAATACATTTGTAAGGGAATTTGAAAGTGCTTTTCCAAATACATTTTGTGAGGATGATTCATACTTGCCAACTGACCCGATTTTCCCGGGACGTCCCTGTTTTCAGCCTCCTTTCCCCTGGTATAATTGCCCCAAGTGTTTTCTCAATATTGGAAAACTATGCTGTTTGTCTGAGTGTGGGAATCATACCTGAGAGCTTTGTTGGTGTTTTGTATGTATTTATTTGCACATACAGCAGAATAATAAACTACCATATTTAATTTAGTAAACTGGCATCTGTAAAACTCCTGTCATTTAACCATAGAGTACAATATTTTATACTTTGTGTAGATTTAGTGCTTTTTATACTGAGTGGTTTGAGGCAGAGCAGAAAAAATTGAATATTTTTATGGGAAGGTCTTATATAACTGTCAGATTGTTCTGCTGAAAAATCTCCCAGGAAATATTTTTTAAACTGTTGGCAGTTATGATGATGTCAGGAATTCAGCA
This sequence comes from Bombina bombina, assembly GCF_027579735.1. Lineage (NCBI taxonomy): Eukaryota > Metazoa > Chordata > Amphibia > Anura > Bombinatoridae > Bombina > Bombina bombina. The sequence continues at coordinate 31,484,529 of NC_069506.1, read as the reverse complement.
CACTGGCAGTACGTTATAAATACATGTTTGTTATATGCATTAATTAGTCCTTGATGGTTATATTGGCAAATAATTGTTTTATTTAAACCAGAATCCCAATAAGATCCCAGGAATCCTCTGAGCTGAGCATTACAGCTTCTTATTGGCTGTAGCACTCAGCTTATGGAACACAGGGATTTGATTTCAGAAAATGATGAATTAATCATATTTTTTTCTTTTTTAACAGGATGTGCAAGGTATTTATGCTATTGTTTTGCTCCTAATTTGTTTTAACAAATCGGTTCCTGTAGAAACACAAATACAACACATACAATATATATATATACTGCATATAAGCAATATGCATAACCTCTAAACACACATCACCCATAACACACACACTATATATATATATATACTGTATATAAGCAATATGCATAACCTCTAAACACACATCACCCATAACACACACACTATATATATATACTGTATATAAGCAATATGCATAACCTCTAAACACACATCACCCATAACACACACACTATATATATATATATACACTGCATATAAGCAATATGCATAACCTCTAAACACACATCACCCATAACACACACACTATATATATATACTGTATATAAGCAATATGCATAACCTCTAAACACACATCACCCATAACACACACACTATATATATATATATACTGCATATAAGCAATATGCATAACCTCTAAACACACATCACCCATAACACACACACTATATATATATATACTGTATATAAGCAATATGCATAACCTCTAAACACACATCACC
>NC_069506.1:31476238-31478738 GCF_027579735.1 Bombina bombina | reverse complement strand
ACTACAGGCTCTAGTGTATATACCTGTAACCTACAGACTAATGCATACTGCAGGCTCTAGTGTATATACCTGTAACCTACAGACTTATGCATACTGCAGGCTCTAGTGTATATACCTGTAACCTACAGACTTATGCATACTGCAGGCTCTAGTGTATATACCTGTAACCTACAGACTAATGCATACTACAGGCTCTAGTGTATATACCTGTAACCTACAGACTTATGCATACTACAGGCTCTAGTGTATATACCTGTAACCTACAGACTAATGCATACTACAGGCTCTAGTGTATATACCTGTAACCTACAGACTAATGCATACTGCAGGCTCTAGTGTATATACCTGTAACCTACAGACTTATGCATACTGCAGGCTCTAGTGTATATACCTGTAACCTACAGACTAATGCATACTACAGGCTCTAGTGTATATACCTGTAACCTACAGACTTATGCATACTACAGGCTCTAGTGTATATACCTGTAACCTACAGACTAATGCATACTACAGGCTCTAGTGTATATACCTGTAACCTACAGACTAATGCATACTACAGGCTCTAGTGTATATACCTGTAACCTACAGACTAATGCATACTACAGGCTCTAGTGTATATACCTGTAACCTACAGACTAATGCATACTACAGGCTCTAGTGTATATACCTGTAACCTACAGACTTATGTATACTGCAGACTCTAGTGTATATACCTGTAACCTACAGACTAATGCATACTACAGGCTCTAGTGTATATACCTGTAACCTACAGACTAATGCATACTACAGGCTCTAGTGTATATACCTGTAACCTACAGACTAATGCATACTACAGGCTCTAGTGTATATACCTGTAACCTACAGACTTATGCATACTACAGGCTCTAGTGTATATACCTGTAACCTACAGACTAATGCATACTACAGGCTCTAGTGTATATACCTGTAACCTACAGACTTATGCATACTACAGGCTCTAGTGTATATACCTGTAACCTACAGACTAATGCATACTACAGGCTCTAGTGTATATACCTGTAACCTACAGACTAATGCATACTACAGGCTCTAGTGTATATACCTGTAACCTACAGACTAATGCATACTACAGGCTCTAGTGTATATACCTGTAACCTACAGACTAATGCATACTACAGGCTCTAGTGTATATACCTGTAACCTACAGACTAATGCATACTACAGGCTCTAGTGTATATACCTGTAACCTACAGACTAATGCATACTACAGGCTCTAGTGTATATACCTGTAACCTACAGACTAATGCATACTACAGGCTCTAGTGCAGTGATTTTTTAACCTTTTTTTTGCCGTGGCACACTTTTTTACATTAAAAAATCCTGTGGCACACCACCATCCCAAAATTTAAAAAAAATCACACATTGTAGCCTAATACAGCACATATATATACACATACACACAAACACACGCATACTGTATGTATTGTACTGTTATGCCATGCCTCCTACAAACTACCCCTGCACTGGGAGTAAAAAACAAGCAAAGTTTAAAAAATATGTCACACTGTTGTCAGCCTGCCGCGGCACACCTGAGGATCTCTCATGGCACACTGGTTGAAAAACACTGCTCTAGTGTATATACCTGTAACCTACAGACTAATGCATACTACAGGCTCTAGTGTATATACCTGTAACCTACAGACTTATGCATATTGCAGGCTCTAGTATATATATATATATATACCTGTAACCTACAGACTTATGCATACTGCAGGCTCTAGTGTATATAATCTACAGTATTGTGCATACTGCAGGCTCTAGTGTATATACCTGTAACCTACAGTCTTGTGCATACTGCAGGCTCTAGTGTATATAACCTACAGTCTTGTGCATACTACAGGCTCTAGTGTACTGTATATAACCTACAGACTAATGCATACTGCAGGCTCTATTGTATATACCTGTGACCTACAGACTTATGCATACTGCAGGCTCTAGTGTATATACTTGTAACCTACAGACTTATGCATACTGCAGGCTCTAGTGTATATACCTGTAACCTACAGACTTATGCATACTGCAGGCTCTAGTGTATATACCTGTAACCTACAGACTTATGCATACTGCAGGCTCTAGTGTATATACCTGTAACCTACAGACTTATGCATACTGCAGGCTCTAGTGTATATACCTGTAACCTACAGACTAATGCATACTACAGGCTCTAGTGTATATACCTGTAACCTACAGACTAATGCATACTACAGGCTCTAGTGTATATACCTGTAACCTACAGACTAATGCATACTACAGGCTCTAGTGTATATACCTGTAACCTACAGACTAATGCATACTACAGGCTCTAGTGTATATACCTGTAACCTACAGACTAATGCATACTACAGGCTCTAGTGTATATACCTGTAACCTACAGACTTATGCATACTACAGGCTTTAGTGTATATACCTGTAACCTACAGACTTATGCATACTACAGGCTCTAGTGTATATACCTGTAACC
>NC_069506.1:31463738-31471238 GCF_027579735.1 Bombina bombina | reverse complement strand
CTAACACCCTAACATGTACCCCGAGTCTAAACACCCCTAACCTTACACTTATTAACCCCTAATCTGCCGTCCCCGCTATCGCTGACACCTGGATTTTATTTTTAACCCCTAATCTGCCGCTCCGTAAACCGCCGCTACTTACATTATCCTTATGTACCCCTAATCTGCTGCCCCTAACACCGCCGACCCCTATATTATATTTATTAACCCCTAATCTTCCCCCCACAACGTCGCCTCCACCTGCCTACACTTATTAACCCCTAATCTGCTGACCGGACCGCACCGCTATTATTATAAAGTTATTAACCCCTAATCTGCCTCACTAACCCTATAATAAATAGTATTAACCCCTAATCTGCCCTCCCTAACATCGCCGACACCTAACTTCAAACATTAACCCCTAATCTGCCGAACGGAGCTCACCGCTATTCTAATAAATGTATTAACCCCTAAAGCTAAGTCTAACCCTTACACTAACACCCCCCTAAGTTAAATATAATTTTATTCTAACGAAATAAATTAACTCTTATTAAATAAATTATTCCTATTTAAAGCTAAATACTTACCTGTAAAATAAATCCTAATATAGCTACAATATAAATTATAATTACATTGTAGCTATTTTAGGATTAATATTTATTTTACAGGCAACTTTGTAATTATTTTAACCAGGTACAATAGCTATTAAATAGTTAAGAACTATTTAATAGTTACCTAGTTAAAATAATTACAAAATTACCTGTAAAATAAATCCTAACCTAAGTTACAATTAAAACTAACACTATACTATCATTAAATTAATTAAATAAAATACCTACAATTACCTACAATTAAACCTAACACTACACTATCAATACATTAATTAAATACAATACCTACAAATAAATACATTTAAATAAACTAACTAAAGTACAAAAAATAAAAAAGAACTAAGTTACAAAAAATAAAAAAATATTTACAAACATAAGAAAAATATTACAACAATTTTAAACTAATTACACCTACTCTAAGCCCACTAATAAAATAACAAAGCCCCCCAAAATAAAAAAAATGCCCTACCCTATTCTAAATTACTAAAGTTCAAAGCTCTTTTACCTTACCAGCCCTGAACAGGGCCCTTTGCGGGGCATGCCCCAAGAAGTTCAGCTCTTTTGCCTGTAAAAAAAAACATACAATACCCACCCCCCAACATTACAACCCACCACCCACATACCCCTAATCTAACCCAAACCCCCCTTAAATAAACCTAACACTAAGCCCCTGAAGATCTTCCTACCTTGTCTTCACCCTGCCAGGTTCACCGATCGGTCCAAAAGAGCTCCTCCGATGTCCTGATCCAAGCCCAAGCGGGGGGCTGAAGAGGTCCATGATCCGGCTGAAGTCATCATCCAAGCGGAAGCTGAAGAGGTCCATGATCCGGCTGAAGTCTTCATCCAAGCGGGGCAGAAGAGGTCTTCCATCCGATTGAAGTCTTCATCCAAGCGGGATCTTCTATGGTCATCCATCCGGAGCGGAGCGGCAGGATCCTGAAGACCTCCGACGCGGAACATCCATCCTGGCCGACGACTGAACGACGAATGACGGTTCCTTTAAATGATGTCATCCAAGATGGCGTCCCTCGAATTCCGATTGGCTGATAGGATTCTATCAGCCAATCGGAATTAAGGTAGGAATATTCTGATTGGCTGATGGAATCAGCCAATCAGAATCAAGTTCAGGGCTGGTAAGGTAAAAGAGCTTTGAACTTTAGTAATTTAGAATAGGGTAGGGCATTTTTTTATTTTGGGGGGCTTTGTTATTTTATGAGGGGGCTTAGAGTAGGTGTAATTAGTTTAAAATTGTTGTAATATTTTTCTTATGTTTGTAAATATTTTTTTATTTTTTGTAACTTAGTTCTTTTTTATTTTTTGTACTTTAGTTAGTTTATTTAAATGTATTTATTTGTAGGTATTGTATTTAATTAATGTATTGATAGTGTAGTGTTAGGTTTAATTGTAGGTAATTGTAGGTATTTTATTTAATTAATTTAATGATAGTATAGTGTTAGTTTTAATTGTAACTTAGGTTAGGATTTATTTTACAGGTAATTTTGTAATTATTTTAACTAGGTAACTATTAAATAGTTCTTAACTATTAAATAGCTATTGTACCTGGTTAAAATAAATACAAAGTTACCTGTAAAATAAATATTAATCCTAAAATAGCTACAATGTAATTATAATTTATATTGTAGCTATATTAGGATTTATTTTACAGGTAAGTATTTAGCTTTAAATAGGAATAATTTATTTAATAAGAGTCAATTAATTTTGTTAGATTAAAATTATATTTAACTTAGGGGGGTGTTAGTGTTAGGGTTAGACTTAGCTTTAGGGGTTAATACATTTATTAGAATAGCGGTGAGCTCCGGTCGGCAGATTAGGGGTTAATAATTGAAGTTAGGTGTCGGCGATGTTAGGGAGGGCAGATTAGGGGTTAATACTATTTATTATAGGGTTAGTGAGGTGGATTAGGGGTTAATAACTTTATTATAGTAGCGGTGCGGTCCGCTCGGCAGATTAGGGGTTAATAAGTGTAGGCAGGTGGAGGCGACGTTGAGGGGGGCAGATTAGGGGTTAATATATATAATATAGGGGTCGGCGGTGTTAGGGGCAGCAGATTAGGGGTACATAAGTATAACGTAGGTGGCGGCGCTTTGCGGTCGGCAGATTAGGGGTTAATTATTGTAGGTAGCTGGCTGCGACGTTGTGGGGGGCAGGTTAGGGGTTAATAAATATAATATAGGGGTCGGCGGTGTTAGGGGCAGCAGATTAGGGGTACATAAGTATAACGTAGGTGGCGGTCGGCAGATTAGGGGTTAAAAAAATTTAATCGAGTGGCGGCGATGTGGGGGGACCTCGGTTTAGGGGTACATAGGTAGTTTATGGGTGTTAGTGTACTATAGAGTACAGTAGTTAAGAGCTTTATGAACCGGCGTTAGCCCAGTAAGCTCTTAACTACTGACTTTTTTCCTGCGGCTGGAGTTTTGTCGTTAGATGTCTAACGCTCACTTCAGACACGACTCTAAATACCGGAGTTAGAAAAATCCCATTGAAAAGATAGGATACACAATTGACGTAAGGGGATCTGCGGTATGGAAAAGTCGCGGTGAAAAGTGAGCGTTAGACCCTATTTTGAGTGACTCCAAATACCGGAGGTAGCCTAAAACCAGCGTTAGGAGCCTCTAACGCTTGTTTTCACGGCTAACGCCAAACTCCAAATCTAGGCCTTAGTGTCTATAAAATAATAGGAGCTGTCATGTGGCCAATTAGAGAGGGTCGCTAGAGTGTGCACTGCAGCCAATGGCTGTGTGGAATATATCAGTATTCTGAACTTCCATTTTTAACAGGAACTGAAAAGTTCACAATTTCAGTGTGTAATTACAGGAAAAGGGAATAAAATCAATAATGAAAGTATATTGCAGACTTATTTTTATTTATACGATTTATAATTTTATATTAACATCTCAAAGTGTTTAATATCCCTTTAAATGTAAGTTTTCGAAACAACAGACAACACATGTTATAGGGGCAGTTTTATGTAATATTAAAATGCTCCGTTTAGTTAATTTTATTATTAAAGGAACAGTAAAGTCAAAATTAATCTTTTATGATTCACATAGAACATGCAATTTTAAACCCCTTTCTAATTTACTTCTATTATAAAACTAGACGATAAGCCTATTTTTAAAAAATTACAAACCCTAAAGGTAAAAATTACAAAAAATAAAAAATGTAAATTACAGAAAAAAAATAAACAAAGTTATCCAAAATAAAAATGTAAACCATAACTAATATTTGTATGGGCATTGCCCTTAAAATGGCAATCAGCTCTTTAACAGCCCAAAAAACCTCATCTAAAAAAAAAAAAGCCACCCCAAAAAATAAAAAAAAAGCCTAAGACTCCAAATAGGTACTCACCGTTCCTGAAGTCCGGCGGAGAATGTCTTCTTCCAGGCGACTTCATCATCTTCTATCGTCATCCGGAGTGAAGGCAGCGCAGAGCAGAGGTGTGGAGCTGACTTCCCCCGATGCGCGGATCCAGAGCACAGGTCCTCAGGCGCAGTCTTCAGCGGCGGTCTTCAGGGGCGACGATCCTCAGCAGCGTGGAGGCTCCTCTTCATCTGATCTCTGTTGTACAATGAAAATTAAATGCAAGGTACCGCATTCAATTTGGGGTACCTTGCATTCCTATTGGCTGAAATTTTGAAATCGGCCAATAAGATTTCAGTAGCTCTCATCCTATTGGCTGATTTTAAAATGTCAGCCAATAGGAATGCAAGGTACCCCAATAAATATGGGGGACCTTGCATTTAATCTTCAGTGTGTGGCGCACGATCGCATGAAGAGGAGCCTCCACACCACTTTAGACTGCCGCTGAGGACCGCTGCTAAAGATCCGGGCATCGGGGAAGTCAGCTCCACACCTCCACTCTGCGCCGCCTTCGCTCCGGATGAAGATAGAAGATGATGGAGTCCCCTTAGTAGATGGGGATTTAGATGGGGAATTAGTATATTTTTGATAAATGTAAAAGAGCTCTTTAACTTAGAGCAATGCCCTACAAAAGGCACTTTTAAGAGCTATTGGTAGTTTAGATTAGGGGGTTTTATTTTGGGGGGGCTTTTTTATTTTCTTAGGGATTAGGTTTAATTTTTTTATTTTTTATCATTTTGTTTATTTTTTCTGTAATTTTAGACTTTTTTATTTTTTTGTAATTTCAGATTATTTTTTTGTAATTTAATGTTAGGTTTTATTTTTAAATTAATGTTAGGATTTTTTATTTTAATTGTAACTTAGTCTATGTAATTGGGGTTAATTTAGGGGGTGTTAGGTTAGGGGGCTTAGTAATTAAATTAGTTATTTGCATTGTGGGGGTTGGTGGTTTAGGAGTTAATAGGTTTATTAGGTTTATTGCGATGTGGGGGTTTGGCAGTTTAGGGGTTAATAGGTTAATTGGTTTTGGGATGTGGGGGGTTGGCGGTTTAGGGGTTAATATTTTAATTATGTTATTTGCGTTGTTTAATTTGCGGATTAGGGGTTAATTACTTTATTATTTTGCGATGTGGTGGTTGGCGGTGTAGGTGTTTGTTAAAACTTCGTGTGGGAGTTTTTTTTTGTTATACTTCTGCAGATGGGAAGGTTTTTTTATTTTGTGTGGGCGTTTTTTTTTTTTAATGTATTTCTTGCGGGCGGTTACGTGTTTTTTTGTTATTTTGTGTGGGCGGTTGCGTGTTTTTTTTTCTTAAGGCTTCGTTTGCCTATGATGCATCCAGGTGGATGCCGAAAATGGCAGGATAGTGAGATGCTTCGCTGCATCCAAGTGGATTTTTTTGGCTGCCTCGCGCAGCCAACATTCCTTTGAGGATGGGTGCGTAACTGGCAACGGTGACGGACGCATTACAAACACGATTATAGTATAGATTTGCTTTTTCTATTTGTATTCTTTATTGAAGTCTAAACCTAGGCAGTCTGATAGGAAATCAGGAGCGTGCACATATTTATAACAGTCTATGGCCACAGTGTTTGTAACTATGTATAACAATGCTATAAACAATGTTGCAAACACCTCATCCTTTTGTACAAAAAACATTCTTATCCAACACTTCCTAATAAGACCAAAAGGCAAGTCGGTAACCCGGGTCCTAGCTATTTAAAATACTGCAAATTACCTTAACCATCTATCTGATTTGCAGCATTTTAAAAAACCAAAGTTACAGAGTTTGCTTTTTGGCCTCTCTAGGGAGCGTGAATCAAGCGCAAATTTTTACACAAAAGCAAGAGGTGTTTAATGTTTTATGAGATATGTACTGTACATTAAAGTTGCTGCTTTAAATTGTTTCCTGCCCTCTGCCAGACTGGGTATGAGACAGCAGCTACTAATTGGATATTATTTCCTGCCAAATCTTCACATAAGGAAGTGATAAGGAAATAGTTCTTTACAGAATGATAAGCTGAGAAATAGTTCAGCCGGGAACACATTAATAAATAGGCAGACTTCTTGCTTACAGGAAACTGATGCAGGAAAGCAAACAAGCACTATTAACCCCTAATCTGCCAACCCCCCACTACGCAATCTACCTAATTAACCTATTAACCCCTAAACCACCATACCACCACAAAGCAAAATATTAATCTAATCACTAAGCCCCCTAACGACTTAACCCCAATTACACAAATTAAAAAAGACTATCTCCCTAAAAAATAATTCAAAATTACCGAAATTAAAAAATCCTAAAATAACATTAAAATAAAAAAATCCTAACACTACATTAAAAAAACAAAACCTAAGATTAAATTAAAATAAAAAATCTAATATTAAAATAAACAAAATATAAAAAAATCTAAGATTATCTCAGAAATCTAAGCAGCTACAGACCCCCAAGACCAACCGTTGGAAAGGTAATCGCCTAACCTTTCCAACGGTTTAAGTCTTGGGGATCTGTAAAAAAAAAAAAAGTAAAAAAAAAAAAATATTTAAAAAAAATTAAAAAAATTATAAACCTCAAATGCAGCTTAGCACCCAGGTGGGAAATTGCTTAGCACTCAAAGGGTTTTTAAAGTTCAGACTAAGGGGCATATTTATCAAAGCGTCAATCTCAGTGCATTCGCTGGCATCAATGATGAATAAATACGTTTCCCTTATTTATAAAAAAACCCCATAAAAAACACGTGCATAAAGTACGGCACGATGAGCATCGGACTGTTGTTAACTAACAGTCATCGATGACACGGTTATTCGGGTTTTTCACAACTTTATTCATACCATTTCATTACTGTCCATGAACAAGCACATTTCTCTAAAGCTAATCTTTTATTTTTCATCTGTTAATGTCCAAGAAATAGCTACATTTATACCTGAAAAAACAATATCTCATAGAAAGTTATTTTTATATTTATTTGTTATACAAAAAAATCTGTTATATGATACTTTCACATAAATTAATGTGTATTTGTATTTCTAGAAGTCATAATATGCTTTTATCTCTTTTTTTTTTTTTATAAATGATTATTAATGCTAGAATTTGTACATATATCTTTGCACATACTTGTGTGTGTATATATATATATATATATATCATATGTTTTTAGGTTCACCTAGGTGAATCATTTTTGGGCATTTGACAAACGGGCTGTAAGGGTCCCGAAACGTTATGCCGTTTTTAATACTATGTGAATAAAGGTTACATTTTATATAAGTCCAGAGAGTGCCATTGTCTCTTTCGTTATATATATATATGTGTGTATATATATATATATATATATATATATATATATATATATATATATGTGTGTGTGTGTGTGTGTGTGTGTGTTATGTCAGAAATCTTTTGCAAACATATTTACATGTCCCTAAATTCCTTTGTTTGTTCTAAACAATGTTGTCTGTCATATCTCTGTGTTTATTTATACCACTATATGTATATAGTGTAAATTTATTATTATTCTGAGCAGGAATAATTGC
>NC_069506.1:31413738-31458738 GCF_027579735.1 Bombina bombina | reverse complement strand
GCCTATTTATCAAAGGTCTTGCGACCTGATCCGACAGTGCGGATCAGGTCCGCAACACCTCGCTGAATGCGGAGAGCAATACGCTCTCTGTATTCAGCATTGCACCAGCAGCTCACAAGAGATGCTGGTGCAACGCCGCCCCCTGCAGACTCACGGCCAATGGGCCGCCAGCAAGGAGGTGTCGATCGGTTTGAATTGTGGCAATTCCTGTCCGCCTACTCAGAGCAGGCGGACAGGGTTATGGAGCAGTGGTCTTTAGACCGCTGCTTCATAACTGCTGTTTCTGGCGAGTCTGAAGACTCGCCAGAAACACGGGCCCACAAGCTCCATTCGGAGCTTGATAAATGGGCCTCTAAGGCAGCAGTGTTTGCAACAATGTTTGTGAAAATGTTATACATTGTTGTGAGCAATGCAATGATTTGACGCACCATTTCAGATAATTTTGTGTACATTTTTTTACTATCTTTTTTTTTTAACATTTATTGTAATCATAAATGAACATTATGTACCTATGTGAAGTTGGCAACCCATGTTTGTAAAGACTGAATTAAAATATACCATTCCTGTATTTAAATGGCACACAAGTATCATAGTCTAAAATTGTGATTTGTAGGTATGATTTTTTTTTTTTTATTAACCCTTTCCTGAGTGTACTCATTTGTTACACGCCCTCCAGCCTGCGATCCCAGTTAGGGAGCCGTTATATCTTCAGTACAGTAGAACGGCTAGGACGCTCCATGCCGTCCTAATGGCGCTAAAGCCCAGCGTGGTTAGGAGGGCATGGAACATCCTAATGGCGGGAAGGGGTTAATTTATTATACCAGGAAAGAAACATGACATAGATCCAGTTTCATAGATCGGTGATATTTCTATGGTTTGGGAGAGCTGTATACGGGACCAGAGAGAGGACCTAAATCAAGATTTAGAGCTCTTAAAAAAAATATCATTAGACTCTGCTGGGAGATTTGTCTCACTGTCCTTTCCACTGCTTTCCCTTTGTTTTCCAGTAAAGTGTGTACCACCTAATGCCCATGCATGCACACTCACACAGGAATACAGTCTGCCCAGTTATGCCTTAGTGCGCCCTGAATCCACCTAGAAATGTTCAACCATGCCTAGACTACCCAATCATGCCTTAGCTCTGCCCTGAAAACCCCAGCGCTGCTCCCAACATTTCCAGAGCAGCAAAACACTACTGGGAGCTAACTGAACACATCTGCTGAGCCAATGACAAGAGGCACAAGTGCAAAACCACCAATCATGATCAGCTAGATCTCGGTAGTGCTTTGCTGTACTTGAGCCAACCTTGAGATGTTTTACAAAAAGGATACCAAGAGAATGAAGTACATTTTATAATAGAAATAAATTAAAATGTCTCGTAAAATTGCATTCTCTGTCTGAATCAGGACATTTTAATTCTGAATGTCATATCCCTTTAAGATTTAACAGCTCTTTACTTAACTTTTTTTAAGGCAACAAAATATTTTAAACTTAAAAACAGTGAGAGATGGGGATTCATCACGATCCTACAGCAAAACTTATGACATTACTTATCAACAAACATCCCCTGAGACTTTAATGGTGATTTCCTGTTAAAAATCATCCCATACATTTTTCTTAAAGGGACAGTCAACACCAGAATTTGTATTGTTTAAAAAGATAGATAAACCCTTTATTACCCATTCCCCAGTTTTGCAGAACCAACACAGTTATATTAATGTACGTTTTACCCCTGTGATTACCTTGTATCTAAGCCTCTGCAGACAGTCCCCTGATCACATGACTTTTTAGTTATTATCTATTGACTAACTTTCATTTTAGCCAATTAGTGCAGTGTCTGCCACAAGCCACGGGCGTGATCACAATGTTACCTATATGGCTCACATGAACTAGCTCTCCCCTGTTGTGAAAAGCAAAGAAAAAAGCATGTGATTAGAGGCGGCCTTCAAGGGCTTATAAATTATCATATGAGCCTTACTAGGTTTAGATTGCAACTAAGTATACCAAGAGAACAAAGCAAAATTGATGATAAAAGTAAATTGGAAAGTTGTTAAAAATTACATGCCCTATTTTAAACGTGAAAGTTTTTTTGGACTTGACTGTCCCTTTAAGGATTGTGATCAACCTCATAGTTAGTTAAAGGGACATAAAGCAGGCTGTTTCACTGTTGTAATAAAAACACTAAGCAGTTGGTTTAATAAAACCCAAATTGTTTTCTTTCATGATTTAGCTACAGCATGTTATTTTAAACAACTTTCCTATTTAACTCTATTATCTAACTTATTTTGTTCTCTTGGTATCCTTTGTTGAAAAGGATACCTATGTAGGGTCAGGTGCTGCTGATTGGTTGCTGCACATACTGTATATGCCTCATGTTATTGTCTCACCCAGTGCATTCAACAAAAGATACCAAGAGAATGAAGCAAATCAGATAATAGAAGTAAAATTGGGAAGTTTAAAATTGTATTCTCTATCTAAATAATGAAAGAAAATTTTTGGGTTTCATGTCCCTTTAATAGAAATAATTGCAATATGTATTATTCATCATTTTTAAAGGATTCTTTCTTTCTTTTTTTTACTTCATCTGTGCAGTTTCCATTACTTCCTGTTACAGCCCTACAAGGAGGCTGTGATCTCTACAGTAAGGCATATCTAGCTTAAAGTCAAGTCAAAATAAACTTTCATGATTCAGATAGGGAATGTCATTTTAAACAACTTTGCAATTTACTTTTATCACCAATTTTGCTTTGTTCTATTGGTATTCTTATTTGAAACCTAAACCTAGGTTTATATGCTAATTTCTTAGACCTTGAAGTCTGCCTCTAATCTGAATGCATTTTGACAGTTTTTCACCACTAGAGGGCATTAGTTCATGTGTTTCATGTAGATAACACACGTAAAGTTACCTAGGAGTCAGCACTGATTGGCTAAAATGCAACTCTGTCAAAATAACTGAAATAAAGGCACAGTTTGTAGAGGCTTAGATACAAGGTAATCACAGAGGTAAAAAGTGTATTATTATAACTGTGTTGTTTGTGCAAAACTTGGGAATGGGTAATAAAGGGATTATCTATGTTTTTAAACAACAAAAATTCTGGGGTTGACTGCCCCTTTAATGTCATAAATCTTCTAGAGTAATATGAGATGGCTTACTATTAGATACACAGAAAGTCATGCTCAGAAGCAGACAGGATGCAACTTAAAGGGATATGAATCCTCAAAATTGTATTTTGTGATTCAGACAGAGCATACAAATTTAGAAACATTTCCAATTTACTTCTATTATACAATTTGCTTCGTTCCCATGATATTCTGTGTTGAAGAGATACCTAGGTAGCATCTGGAGCGCTACATGACAGCAAATTGTGCTGCCATCTAGTGTTCTTGCAAATAAATAACATTCTTACAAAACTTCTGCCATTTAGTGCTCCAAAAGTGTGCACGCTCCTGAGCTTACATCCCTGATTTTCAACAATAAGATACCAATAGAGCAAAGAAAATTTCATAACAGAAGTAAATTACAAAGTTGTTTAAAAGTGCCTGCTCTGACTAAAGTATGAATGTTTAATTATGACTTTACTGTCCCTTTAAGTTACCAACATGTCCGCTCCCTTATCACCCTGAGTGGCTACACTGGGAATTTCTAAGTGCGCGTTTTGCAAGAAAATAAGTCATTAGTTTGCTGTTTAAACACAGTCTGTTTCTTTTAATGTTACTCTGATTTTGCATATTTGTTTTAACTAAACAAGTACTGTTTTATATCCCTTTAATGTCTAATGACCGCGGCTTGGGTTCGCTGCCGCTAGAAAAAGGATCATTTGTATTAAAACGTTTAAATTATTATTTTTTTTAATTAAAAAATAATACTGAGGGGGCGGAGCTTGGCCACGCTTGTAAATGGCCGCACACTGATTTAGCTCTGAAGCCTTAAAACTCTTGTTATAGGTATAAGTAGCTCACAGCAAGTTGGAACCCGCTCAAAATATAATAATTAACACCCTAGACCGAACCGGACATTTTCTGCAGTAATTTTGGAGGAAATAACAGTGGCAGAAACCTTTCCATAAGCGGAGCACAGTGGGGCCTAGGCTGAAAAAGAAGCAGCAACAGCGGAGGTCACGCTCGACAAGAAACTGCTTACTTAACACTTGGATCAACGCAGCTATTTACCGAAGGCTAAACCAGGCCGACTTTGATCCAGTTTCCCCACGGACTTGAGCAGAGGAGTGAGAGAACACGCTGCATTGGGGACATCGAGGTGTGTTCGGCCTACAGCTTCCGCCTGTACACGGGAGCGGGATGGGAGCCGGAGGTAGCAGCACATAAACGAGAGAGAGACGCCCGGCAAAAGGCACAGATTGGTAGGCCCGGAGCTGGAAGGGAACCAGCAGTGGCGGTAAAACCAAGAGCCGCAACTAGTGAAGAGTTCCCGCGCCACACTATAACTCAGTGCCGGTCTGTCTGAGGCTGAATGAATTGTCCCACCGAAACAACATACAGGTACACCACATAGAGGATAGGGGTGGCATGTCTGATAAGCCCTAACAGGAGAGGGGTAATATGTAAACAATAAAAGACCTGCTGACAAGTTGCGACAGCACAGTGAGACCCTGTGGAATTGCATATATGAAAAGAGCCTAAAATCTCCCCAGTTAGCAGTAATAAGCAGACATTGTTTATAGCAGCCTAATTGAACACACTGAGCCACTTTGGTCATTATAACTGGCAGAAGCATAAGGAGAATTGTAAGCAGATCTCACATAACTATCAGACTGTATAATCCTATCATACCTGCCTTTACAGCATTTTTAGGCATACAGTCAATCACTTAATACACTGGGGTAACCCCCCCCGCACCGCTGGGTACTCCTGCACCCTGGAAAATGGCCAGCAGGCGCATAGTTAAGCCGCCCAAGGGCTCACAGGCATCTAATATGGAGAATTATTTAATTGCAGCAGACACCATACCTAATGCTCACAAAGAGGCACAAGAAAGTGGTAAACACTCTGCAGCAGTACAGACATCTAATCTGGAACTCCAGCAACCCTCATACCTCACCAGAGATGACATTAAACACCTGTCATCCAAACATGACATCCATGAAGCCATGATGGATGTCAAGCTTATGTTTGGGGAACTAAAGAAAGACATTACAGCAGTTGATCATAGAGTTTCCCAGATGGGAGAGGTACAGGAAACCATGCGCTCAGACCTCCAACACCAAGCCAGCTGTATACAATCCCAAGACGCAACTGTCCAGATTTTAACCGAGAGGATTGAAGACCTGGAAAACAGGAGCAGGCGCAATAATTTGAGATTGCGCGGAGTGCCTGAAACGGTAAACCCACCTGAAATAGGCCAATACATACAAGACTTTTTCAAATTTCTTAAGGGTGCCCCTGCCGCTGCAGACATACAAGTGGAAAGAGCACACAGGGCTCTTAGGCCCAGACCACCGGCCAGGGCCCCACCAAGGGACATAATCATCAAATTACTCTCCTATAAAGATAAAGAAGATATCCTCCGGCTTTCCAGAAACAAACACCCTCTTACATATGAAGGTGCAGAAATACAAGTCTACTCGGACTTATGTCCCGCAACTCTCCAGAAACGAAGAGAGTTGCGCTACATTACCTCCTGCCTCAAAGAACAGCAAATCCAATACAGGTGGGGATTCCCCACCTGTATTATCGCATCGAGGAACGGCTCGACAGCAATCTACAAATCTCCAGAAGACCTGCACACTCTAAACCAAACTTTTGGATTACAGATCAGAGCACCAAATATGCCGGTTGCCCCTGCCCAGCCAGATCCTGATGTTAACAGAGAAGGTGTGATTCGGGGTCGAGATTAAACTATATGAAGCCTGATATCCTACACCAGTGACCTATATTTGGTACGCTGGTAGACCACTACTCAACACAGAACGCCCTACCCGGATTGAACAGTCCCACACTCTTCAGGAACAGATAAGTTAAAAGACTGCCTATTCCAATCTGTGAAATATGCTTAGTTACAACTTTTCCCCTTTAGTTTTGCATCTTAGAGCCTAGCATTAGATACATCTGGTACCTCAGTTGGACTGTTTACGCACTGAGAGACATGGACAGATACTTGAACTTGATGTATTACATAAGAGCATGTCCCTCGATAGTATAGCTCTAACTGGTTATTTGTGTTTAAAAGTTGCTGTCATATTGATGCTTATGTTCACAATTTATCACACACTGAAATAATTTCTGTCCATAGGCGGGATCCATGGGTCTACCGACTGGATCTTTCTCTCTCCCCCTAGATCTAGCAGTTAGTTCATATAATAAAATAATACAGAATGTAAGCAAATAGAATACATGAGCTGCGGGACGGGGAAATAGTCATTTGGAATACGTAGCATTTGATTAGGGACACCAAAAGCCCCTCATGAGCCGAACTGGAGACCTATGGTTCAACAACATATAATATACTATTAAAAAAAAAAAAAAAATGCTCTAGTTAGAAACTAATTTGCCCAGCTGAGGCGATAACTGGGAATAGAGTGAGGAAGAATTTAGCAAATTATAAGTTAATATATATTGGGTGGGTTTTGCTGTTCGGGTACTGTATATAATGTGTGTAATATCATGTGGGGGCTGTGTTGATGGACGGTCAGAAAACTTGTTCTTGGGAGGGACAGTCCAAAACTAGTCCTTCATCCATATCTGGGTTCCGACAATGTTAAATGTTATGTTTTTTTGAGTTACTTTACCTACAAGGTCCATATTTCTGTTAATCTATAGTTACAAGAGTATAGAGGCTAATACCTCTTATTGACTTACCTGTTTTATATATAGATACCTATCCCCTCTCCTCTAACCCCATACCCTCAGACTCTCTTGTGTTTCGTGTGAGAATCCAACTTTTGACTGTCTGGTCCCTGCTGGAATTCTCCATATCTGCTCTCTCTTCCCCTATCCCTCTGACTAATATACCTCTCCTCTTTAGATCTCTCATATCCTCCTAAACTTGCCCTCACCTCCTTCCCTCGTCTTACTAGCTCTCCTTTTTCTACATCTCAAACCCTATCTCCCTGTCCCTTCACCTACCCCTTTCCCTCATCTCCCTTGTTCTCCACCTTACCCTCCTCCCACCTCCCCCCTTTTTTTTTTTTTTTTTTTTCTTCTTTTTCTTCTCTCCCACCCACCCCACTCACCGCAATGGCGCTCCCGCAACCACATAATAGAGCCCGTAGCCTGGACCTACTCACAGTAAATGTTAAGGGCCTAAACAACCCGGGGAAACGTTCAATTATCACAAGAGATTTGCATAGAATGGGTGGTGACATCATTTTTATCCAAGAAACCCACTACTCTAAATATAGGGAACCAAAGTGGTTTAGCAGACATTACCCAGTAGCTGACTTTGCCTCTGGACCCTCCAAAAAGAATGGAGTCGGCATTTTGTTTCACAGCGGTGTCCCCTTCCAAGCGGAGCAAACGCTGAAAGACCCTAATGGAAGATATATAATTACGACAGGTAGATTGTATGGCAGACCCATGACCCTGGCCAATCTATACCTTCCAAATAAGGCTCAAGACGTATTTTTTAAGAAAGTAATGCAGCGTATTTTGGAAATACAAAAAGGTGTCCTCTATATGGGAGGTGACTTTAATGTCTCGCTGAATCCCAGCCTAGACACATCGGACGGCCTCTCCAGCGCTCCTCAAAAGATAACAAAGCATCTGATCCGGTCTTTGAGAGACTTGGGAGTCCACGACGTCTGGCGTACTTTCCACCCATTGGATAAAAACTATACTTTTTATTCACATCCCCACAGGAAGTACACCAGGATCGATTACCTTTTTTCCGACTCCGCGGGTCTGGGAGTGATAACGAGTAGTAGTATCAATACAATCACGTGGTCGGACCATGCTCCGGTCAAATGCACTATTAACTGGCCAGATACTCCAATTACTCCTTACGTCTGGAGACTTGATGAGTACCTCCTAGACGACAAAATTTTAGCTCTGGATCTGCATAAAAACATAGAGGAATACTTCCTCCTAAATGCAGACGACACTATGGACAGCTCTGTTGTCTGGGAAGCCCACAAGGGTGTGATCAGAGGCCGGCTGATCGGATACAGCGCAGCTAAACGCAAATCCAAAAGAGAAGCCTATGGTGCACTGTTAGCACAAGTATCACAAAAAGAACTAGCACATAAAGAAAAACCCGATGACCGAGCACTGCAAACAGAGCTAACAGCCAGATCAGCACTGCTACACCATCTGCAAGAAGAGCAGCACAAAAAAGCGCTCATACTGCGTCAAAAGTTCTTTGAACATAGCAACAAAGCAGGGAGGTTCTTGGCCCGAGCACTGACACGGAAAAGATTGCGCTCGTTTGTCTATGAATCTACAGATAAACAGGGGATAACGCATAAAGAAGGTCAAGCCATAGCAAATATCTTTGGCAATTTCTATAAAACTTTATACAACATACATACAGCAGGGGATCCACAGGGAGAACCCCGAGATGGACAACTTATAGAACGGGAGACCCTTGCCTATATCGAAAATGCAAACTTACCATCTCTGTCGGCTGAACAGGCAAGCCAATTAGAAGCGCCGATAGCAATGGAAGAGGTCCTGGCAGCTATCAAATGCCTCCCAGCGGGCAAAAGCCCCGGCCCCGATGGGTTTGGCATGCGCTATTACAAAAAATTTTCCGGTATACTGATGCCTCACCTGCTGCGGGTGTTCAACCGACTTTCCGAAACACCCACTCTACCGAGTACGATGCTTGAGGCTTACATCTCAGTAATTCCCAAACCGGGCAAACCAGAAAATCTGCCCAGCAGTTACAGACCAATATCACTGCTTAACTCTGACGTTAAGATTTTGGCTAAAGTAATAGCTAGCCGCCTCCAAAAATTTCTGCCCCAGCTGGTCTCCACGGACCAAGCAGGGTTTGTCCCTGCTAGAGAAGCGCGGGATAACACCCTCAGAGTGATCCAACTGATCGCACATGCACAGGCCAATTCCGCTCCGTTGTTGTTGGTCTCGACGGACGCAGAAAAGGCCTTTGATCGGGTCAATTGGACCTTCATGCAGCATACTCTAGTTAAAATGGGTTTTGGAAAGCGTTTTGTAAATTATATATTCTCCCTATATTCCAACCCGAACGCCAAAGTGCGGGTGAATGGACTGTTCTCAGAGGCGTTTCTGATCTCAAATGGAACGCGACAGGGATGTCCCCTCTCGCCTCTACTATTTGCCTTGGTAATGGAGGTCCTGGCCTGCAGAATACGCAAGAACTCTGAGATATGTGGATACCGAACAGGAGGCGTGGAACACAAACTGGCTATGTATGCCGACGATGTGCTCCTGACCTTAGCCGACAATGACACTTCTTTGCGGGAATCACTAGCCGAGTTCGAGAAATTCGGGAAGGTGTCAGACTTTTCGCTTAATCTCTCCAAGTCTGAGATGTTGAACATTTCAATACCTGGAGATACCTTTGCATCCCACAACGACCGTTACCCTCTAAAAATTGCTACAAAGCATTTAAAATACTTGGGTGTCATGCTGGCTCCCACGATCAGAGAAATAGTTAACACAAACTATAAACATATAAGAGAGGAAGTAACCCGAGATTTGACATCCTGGAAGAACAAAACCATCTCATGGATGGGGAGAATCCAAGTAGCAAAAATGAACATCTTACCCAGGGTTCTATATATTATGCAGGCGATCCCACTCTCGTCAGCAGAGCACATAATTCACCAAATTCAATCAACACTGGAGACTTATGTGTGGAATGGTCTGAGACCAAGGATCAATAAAAGAACAATGTACCTCCCTAGAGACCGAGGAGGAGCGGGTGTCCCTAGATTGAGTGAATACCTTAAAGCCATCCAACTGCAACATTTAGTGGAATGGTGTCATGGCTCATCCAACAAGGCTTGGATAGGCCTAGACAGAGAGATCCTTCAAACGCGAAATGTGGGCTCCCTCGCGTGGATCAACCCAGCGCATCGCCCCAATTGGATCTCACAGTATCCTCTGATTGACGATGTGCTGCGTAATTGGGACAAATTGATTAAGTCAAGACCATATATATCCACCCCCCTCTCGCCGGTGACACCTGTTCGGGAAAATCCAGATAATGGATTGGCGAACAAAAATTACTCTCTGGGATGTCCCTACACACTAGCTGAAACCGCGATTTCGAACACCATAATAGGGAATAAAATTAAGCCACAGGCGGAATTGGCTGATTGGGATAGCGACCTGTTCTCTTCGTGGTTCAGAACAGCACAATTTAATCACTACTTTCATACCCAGCGGGATAGAGAACCGCTAATTAGACAGAAAACACCCTTTGAAGCCCTCTGTACCTCTCCGAGCTTGCCGAAACATCTTATTTCGACTCTATATAAACTGCTATTGGAAGGTGGAGATGACATACTCCCATCCTATGTGGCCGCCTGGCAACAGGAATTAGGTCTCGAACCTGACTCAGGAGCGTGGAGGTCTATCTTTCGGAAAGCGAAACGAGCATCGGTCTCGATGAGACTTCAGGAACTACATTTTAAGTTCCTGAGCAGATGGTACCTCACGCCACAGAGGCTGAAAAAAATCTACCCGCACACGGGCGGAGGGTGTTGGAGAGATTGCGGAGAAGAGGGTTCTATGCTGCACATTTGGTGGCACTGTCCCTGCATACAGCCCTTCTGGAGCGAGATATTTCGGGTATGTAGCAAATTGCTTGAAATTAACATACCTCCGGATCCCAAATATCTTATATACTATGAGCTACCTAAAATTGCTATGGAAGCAAAACGGCACCTACTCCTCCTGATGTTAAATTGCGCAAAGGGACTTATACCAAAATATTGGAAGTCACTACACACACCCAGCCTTGAGGAGTGGAAGGCCGGGGTCTGGGACTTAATAAAACTTGAAAGGTTTCACTACATGAGGACAGGGAAGCTGGAAATACATGAGTACATGGTTCTTATCTGGGAGGGTAAGACTCTATAGAACACGACATAACAGGGTGTTTGGTATGGTTCACGACGACAGAATATGTGGGATGCTTGGGTCTCCTTGAACAAACTACGGTTAAATTCTCAACAACAGATAAACATCCCCCCCCCCTCTACCCCCCTTTTTTTTTTTTTTTTTTTTGTCTTCCCCTCCCCCTTTTCACCCCCTCCAGTCAGGTATCCCCCTCCTCCCCATTATATAATTCTGTTCCCTCTCTGCCACCCCCCCCTTCTTCTTCCCCCTTCCTTTCTCCCCCCCCTTTTTCCATGTCTTACTCAAAATACTCAAAGATCATCCAGAGCTGACGCGGTCGGGCCCATTTGTATTTAGCGCTGCAGTTACAGCCTTATTGGGCTATACATGAGGTGTTTTTTGGGGCCTGATGGCGTTAGCCTCAAAATATCTTTGCCTATGAGAGGCAACTCACTAAGCTAAATGTATAAACATTGAACATGGCAAATGTGATAATGTGGTTATATATAATTTGTTTACCTCAAATCACTTTCTTTGATATATTGTTAATATCTTGTTGATAAACATATTGTTTGATGCATTTATTGTAAATGATGTCAATTTATAAATGTTCACTCAATAAAGCTTTAAAAAAAAAAAAAAATAATAATACTGAATACAATGATATTACTCAATATCTATTAGATGTATATGGAAAACTGCTTTCTTTTCTCATTCGGCTATATTACAAGTGTTGCGTTATGCTCCTGCAAGCGTTTTCAGCCTTGTTAGCCTCACCAATCCGTATGTTATTAAAATAAAATGTGATAACATAAGGATTGGTGAGGCTAACAAGCCTAAAAGCTTGCGGGACCATAACAAAAATCATACCGCACTTGCGCTGCAGCTAGCGCAACACTTGTAATATAGCCGATTGTTTGGATTTTGCAGTTAAAGGGTCTGATGTATACAGACAATATAATGACCAAGGGACGAGTCAGTGAGAGGAAAGCAGGCGCATAGGGGTTTTGTTTGCACTGTACATTTGCACATAGCTGAGAATGCTTTACAGAGCTATGTGCAAATGTACAGTGCAAACCAGGACCGGACTGGGAATAAAAAGCAGCATTATTTTCCGCTGCATCAGTAGATTCACATGCCCCATTTTTCTCAAATAGGATCACTGGGATACTCCTTCCCCCAATACTGTTTTTACAGAATTATTTTATATTAATTTGTAATAAAAATAAGTACCAGATTTGTAATATAGGCACACTACAATTTATTTGCATCCATTAATTACCCCTTTAAATTGTAGCATTCCAGCCACAGGTGCTGCAGCCCACCAGGAAATCTGGTATACTGGTGGGTCAATCCGGCCTTGCTGCAAACAAAAGTTTTAATGTCAATGAACCCGTTGCGCGCATGAGCAGTCACCAGCCTTGGGTAACAGAATTAGAAGACACTGTCGGAATTAGCTACCAACAATTTAAACTACGCACGTGCACATTTAAGAGCTTTGAGATTAAATAGGAGACTAATTTTCATCTTTGTCGAGATTAGCTACCGAGGATGTGCGCATGCTTATAATTACGTAATTGTGAACATGCGCACGTCAAGCTAGCTAATCTCGACAAGGTAGCTATTTTCAACAGAACACCATCCACAATTTAAGGGGGCATGCTGCGGTTGTGGCAATACAGCTGTGCATGCCGGCTGCTCTTACTCTAGGCTGCTACTGTTTTACCTGCCTCACTGGCACTTTATGCAAAAGCCCCGCCCTTAGCGCCTGTCAATCAGTGGTCGTGACAAGTACAGCCCAGTCAGAATACAAGAGTGAAGGCTTCAAGCTATTAGTTTGCTTTAGGGAGTGTTCGGATCGTTTATCACTTTCCCTCTCCTCAAAAATCAAATGTGAATACTTTTTATATACATGTTCCGTGGATTAAGAGACTAACTGACCCAATAATACACATACTAGGAAGTTATGGATTATATAATGTTTTATTTTTACTTATATGTCTTACATTCTATCTGTGCAACTCTGAACTATGGGATCCTGAAAAATACTTTTTTAGATAAAGAATATACTTAAAAAAGAATAAAAATAATTTGAGTGCTTAATTTGGGGACTTTTGTAAATATTTTGATATGTGTAAGTGATGTGTCGACTCTTTATATACATTATACATATATATATTATTAAATGTTATTTGTTTAAAATTAAGTGGTACAAATATTTATATATATATTAGCACACGTACACACAAACATATATGTATGTGTTCATATGTATGTGTTTGGTATATATATATATATCAAGAATAAAGGGAGGCACTCGCTGGTCATTCAAATAATGGTATTTAATCCATGTCACATTTCGGGGGGACACTCCCCTTCCTCCCTGAAACCTCATTATATGAATGACCAGCAAGTGCCTCTTTTTATTCTTTATATTAAACTGTTGGCACTCTGGCAGTTGAGAAGTGAGAGTGCACTTTACTTGGACTTTGTATCTATCTATATATATCTATATCTATCTATCTATCAATATATATATATATATATATATATATATATATATATATATACATACACACACACACACATATATACATTCTACAGTCTCAACAGATTATAGGGCTGGTCTGCAATTTTTCCAGGGCTGTTTTTATTCCCAGTCAGGCACTGATTTATCAGATATAAACATGAGTGAAATACTTTATTTTAATATATAACACAAGTCTTTTCTTATGCATATTTTCATGCGTTAACACCCTGCACTATCGGTTGAGCTCCACTTATTATCTAGCCCTATGTGTTTAACACTCTCAAAGTGGTTACACAGACAGAGATTTTTATTATTGCAATATTGCTTGCATATAACACATCAGAGTGCTTTGTTTTTATAATTGAACGTCCCTTTAATCTCTTACTCAGGACCTACACTGCCTTTGCTGGATTTGGGGATAGCAACCAGCGCTAGAATAAAATGCTCCAATTACTTAGAGCATTTTAATTTTGCATTTATATTTTCCTTTAAACTTAACCCCTAATTTGAGAATAAATAATTCAAAAAGGTTACAAGTCCAGCTCAGTAATTAACCCTTTGAGAGATGCCAGGCATTGGGACCCTCCTAGCTGAGCATTATTACAGGTAATACTTACAGCATTCAGTGTGTTTTCCTGCTCCGCTCCCCAAGCACACCCTTATACTCTTACAATGTTGCATTGTGTTCCACCTCCAGACACGGAAAGGTTGGAAGAAATCCCTTGTGCTTGTGGTGCTGTGTGTGGAAATATTAATGCCTGCCAACTAAAATATCCAAGTGAGAAAAAGCGAGACCTATATACAGGGCACAGGGAGGGCAATGCTGAAAGAGCAAAAAAAAAGGGGCAGATTTACACACAATACCATAAACTTGTTTAACCCCGGGTGTGCCAAAGAGGGTTCCGATGTATTGCTACACAAAGTGGTAAAAAACCTATTCATAAAAATTGTTATTAAACAAGTTGTCAATTTAGTGTCATAGAAATCAGGGACACTTTTTCATTTTGCTAAAGGGACATTCTAATACAAAAATGACCTGTTCTAATTCACTACAGCATCTTTTTTTTTTTTGCATTACTGCCCCAAAGTAACTATGTATTTAACTATGTATTTAACCTCTGCAAAAGGTTTAAACACATGGATAAAGAAACACTAAAGTCAAAAACGAAACTTTCATGATTCAGATAGATCATGCAATTTTAGAAACTTCCTAATTGGCTTCCATTATCATTTAGTACACAGTATTTTTATATACACACTTTCTGAGGTACCAGTTACTATTGAGCATGTGCACATGCTCAGTGTATATGTAGACTAGTTTCTGATTGGCTTATAGCTGTCACTTGATACAGGGGGCAGGGAAATGGGGAAAATATAAATTTGTCAGAAAAAAATCTACTGCTCAGTTGAGATTCAGAGTAAGTGCTATTGCATTGTCTTTTTATTATTTACTTGTTAATTATGTTATTATTCTGTGTTTAATGGTCCTTTAAAGGGACAGTCTACTCCAGAATTTGTATTGTTTAAAAGATAGATAATCCCTTTGTTACCCATTCCCCTGCTTTATTAATATACTTTTTACCTCTGTTATTACCTTGTTTTTAAGCCTCTGCAGTCTGACCCCTTATTTCATTTTTTTGGGATAGACTTGCATTTTAGCCAATCCGTCCTGACTCCTGAGTAACTCCACGGGAGTAAGCACAATATTATCTATAAGGCACACATGTACTAGTGCTGTCTAGCTGTAAAAAACTGTCAAAATGCCCTGAGATAAGAGGCAGCTTTCAAGGGCTAAGAAATTAACAAATGAGCCTACCTAGGTTTAGCTTTCAACAAGGAATACTAAGAGAACAAAGCAAATTTGATTATAAAAGTAAATTGGAAAGTTAGTTAAAATTGCATGCCCTAGCTGAATCATTTTGACTAGACTGTCCCTTTAAGAGTAGCAAGTACTGAAGCTTCCAGGCAGAAAACAGCTTGTGAGAGAATCCAGACACATCATGGGGCATATTTATCAAGTTCCATATGGAGATTGAGGCCCCTTGTTTCCGGCGAGCCTGAACAGAAGTTATGAAGCAGCGGTATAAAGACTGTTGCTCCATACTTGTCCATCTGCTCTAAGGTGGCAGACAGAAATCAACCCGATCGAATACGATCGGGTTGATTGACACCCCCTGCTAGCGACCGATTGGCCGCAAATCTGCAGGGGGCGGCATTGCACAAGCAGTTAACAAGAACTGCTGGTGCAATGATAAATGTTGACAGCGTATGATGTCAGCATTTATCGATGTGCAGCGGACATGATACGTTATATCAGATCATGTCCGACGGCACCATAGTAAATAGGCCCCAATGTGTCAATCAATGTGTTCAGCTAGCTCCGAGTAGTGCATTGCTGCTCCTTAAACCCAGAAAATGGAGTATGTTTCATAATAGAAGTACATTAGAAACTTGTTTAAAAATATATGCTCTTTCTAAATCATAAAAGATTTTTTTTTTCTTTCCATGTCTCTTTAACCCCTTGCACCATATGGGTGTAGGTACTATGTCCAGCGTACTGTGTTGATATAGTACCTACGTCCAGATGCAGGTTGTGGTCCCCGCTGTCTGCTTGAACAGTGGGAGCCACAAACAGGGGGCAGAAGGCATCTGCCTTCATATGGTAAGGGATCTTGTACCATATGATGCCAGATCACTAATTGTTATAGAGAGTGATCCTACAATAAAGAAAAAAAGTGATCTTTGAGGGGGAGGGGTGTTAATACACTGCAGGAAAAAAAGACATAAAATAAAAAATAAGAATAATTTGTTACTAGCAGACTAACTGCCAGTAACAAACATGGCGGAGAGCAGTGGAAAGGAAGAGGGATAAAGAGCTGTTTGGGGGGATCAGGGTGGTGAACGGGTGAGGAGGGATCCTTACACTACAGAAATGTTAAAAATAAATATTAAAAAATAAATAAATAAAAGCCCTAAACTGGGAGGAATCAGGTCGGAAACAGAGGGTTGGGAGGGTAATCCCTACACTACAGCAAATATTAACCTTAACGACTAATTAATTAACCCCTCCACTGCCGGAAATTTCAGAAGTGCGGTGCACAGCTGCAATTAGCAGCCTTCTAATTGCAAAAGAAAACAATTGCAAAGCCATGTATGTCTGCTATTTCTGAACAAAGGTGACCCCAGAAAAGCTTTTACAACCATTTGTCTTATGACTGCAGTAGTTTGTGTGTAAATCATTTCAGTTTGAAACCCAAAATTTTGTGAAAAAGTAAACTTTTTTTTAATATGATGGTATTTGATGGCAAAATGGCGGCATCAAATATACCAAAATTGCCCTAGATTAATACCTTGGGTTGTCTACTTTAAAAATATAAATAGTTTTCAGAGGTAAAAAAAAAAAAAAAAGAAAACCAAAGGCTCTATTTCTGTATAAACGGAGTGATAGCAAAAATGCTAAAAATTCCTGGTAGTGAAGGGGGTTAATATAATAAAATAAAAATTAATTTTAATAAAAAAAAACGAATTTTACCTTTAAAAGCTGACTGCGTGTCCATATGTCATACAGAAGTAAATGTCACAGGGGGAAATTGTGGTATTCTTAACATATAGCTGTCAGAGAGGGTATATATAAAATATTATATTCCACTCTGGCAGCCAAGAGGTAAAATTGCTAAATCTTGTACAGTAGGAAGCTCCCATGCAGGGTGAGTTTTTATTGTGAAACCGAGAATAAACCCTGAAAATGTCAGATAAGAGGTCATTAAATCTTGACAGAAACAGCATTTCTTGGGTAAAAGTCATCAGTCTGAGTAAACACAAGTGAATGTCTGAAAAACAATCATTATTCTAATCATCATAATCATATATTTAGACACTGTCTTTATTAATGCCTAAATCAATTATAAAGGGCTGTTAAAGGGACTTTTATGATTCAGATGAAGCAAACTATTTTAAGAGATTATAATTTACATTTTATATTACCAAATGCATTTTGTTTTATTGGTATCCTTTATTTAAAAGCATACCTAGGTATACTCAGGAGCAGCAATGCACTTCTGAGAGCTAGCTGGTGTTAGTGGCTGTACAGATATGTCCCCAGATTAGTTAAGCTCCCTTTAGTGCAGGGGTCAGCACCTTGGCACCCCCAGATGTTTTTGGAACTACATTTCCCATGATGCTCAGACACACTTTAGGCTGGCTGAGCATCATGGGAAATGTACTTCCGAAAAATTTCAGGTGCCAAGGTTGCTGACCCCTGCTGTAGTGCATTGCTGCTTTGGAGCTTATTTTACCTATGTGTTTAATCCATTTGCAGGGGTAAAAACACAGACTTATATGCAATAATAAATAAATAAAATGACATCATCCATGACATTGCTAATCCCTCTGCGCATGCACCAATTGTTCATATATGAGCGTGCATATTAGGTACAGGCATGGCAGCAGCAGCCACCAGTATCTAAGAAAGTGCTGTTATACCGTGCCAGCTTCCAATATTAAAAGGAAAACTATATTTTTGTGATACAAAACATGAAAATATTATTTCTGGATACCCCATTGATGACCTGTTAAAGGGATAGGAAAGTCAGAATTAAACTTGCACGATTCAGATAGTTCATGTAATATTAAGACACTGTTAAATTCACTTCTATTTTCAAATGTACTTTGTTCTTTTGGTATCTATTGTTGAAAAAGAATACGCACATATCCTACACTAGTAGGAGATACAATTTTAAAGAACAAGAAAAGACTGGTTCTTTACAAGAATACACTTGATAGCACTCAAGGTTTATAACTTATATAACTTAAAGGGCCATAATACCCAAATGTTTAAACACTTGAAAGTGATGCAGCATAGCTGTAAAAAGCTGACTAGAAAATATCTCCTGAACAACTCTATGTAAAAAAGAAAGATATTTTACCTCAAAAGTTCCTCAGTAGCCACCTCCCATTGTAAAGGATTTCTAAGCAGCATATTAGTATGTCTGTCCTGGGACAGCTGAAAGGATGAGCCTTGTGCACTCTCATGTTATTTCACCAATCAGGTAAAGGAAGCTTACTATGAAATCTCATGAGAGTTAAGTCAAATCTCATGAGATCACAGTAAGAGTTCATGACCTCAGCACTGCTGATGCTGATTGGCTGCTGTTCATTTCTTTTTTTTTTTATTTTTACCTGCAGCTGGGAGCAGCCGAGTATAACTTTTTACACAGAACTTACTCTGCTGAGCCGAGGAGATTGTGAGGTAAAATATCTTCCTTTTTTACATAGAGATGCTCAGGTGATATTTTCCTGTCAGCTTTTTACAGTTATACTGCATCAGTTTCAAGTGATTTAGCATATGAGTATTATGTCCCTTTAACCCCTTAATGACCACATCACTTTTCCATTTTCTGTCCGTTTGGGACCAAGGCTATTTTTACATTTTTGAGGTGTTTGTGTTTAGCTGTAATTTTCCTCTTACTCATTTACTGTACCCACACATATTATATACCGTTTTTCTCGCCATTAAATGGACTTTCTAAAGATACCATTATTTTCATCATATCTTATAATTTACTATAAAAAAAATTATAAAATATGAGGAAAAAATGGAAAAAAACACACTTTTTCTAACTTTGACCCCCAAAATCTGTTACACATCTACAACCACTAAAAAACACCCATGCTAAATAGTTTCTAAATGTTGTCCTGAGTTTAGAAATACCCAATGTTTACATGTTCTTTGCTTTTTTTGTAAACTATAGGGCCATAAATACAAGTAGCACTTTGCTATTTCCAAACCATTTCTTTTCAAAATTAGCGATAGTTACATTAGAGCACTGATATCTTTCAGGAATCTCTGAATATCCATTGACATGTATATATTTTTTTTTAGTAGACAACCCAAAGTATTGATCTAGGCCCATTTTGGTATATTTCATGCCACCATTTCACCGCCAAATGCAATCAAATAGAAAAAATTGTTCACTTTTCACAAATTTTTTCACAAACTTTTGGTTTCTAACTTAAATTATTTACAAACAGCTTGTGCAATTATGGCATAAATGGTTGTAAATTCTTCTCTGGGATCCCCTTTGTTCAGAAATAGCAGACATATATGACTTTGGTGTTGCTTTTTGGTAATTAGAAGGCCGCTAAATGCCACTGCGCACCACACGTGTATTATGCCCAGCAGTGAAGGGGTTAATTAGGGAGCATGTAGGGAGCTTTTTGGGGTAGTTTTAGCTTTAGTGTAGTGACGTAGACAACCCCAAGTATTGATCTAGGCCAATTTTGGTATATTTCATGCCACCATTTCACCGCTAAATGCGATCAAATTAAAAGAAACGTTAATTTTTTCTCAATTTTAGGTTTCTCACTGAAATTATTTACAAACACCTTCTGCAATTATGGCACAAATGGTTGTAAATGCTTCTCTGGGATCCCCTTTGTTCAGAAATAGCAGACATATATGGCTTTGGCATTGCTTTTTGGTAATTAGAAGGCCTCTAAATGCCGCTGCGCATCACACGTGTATTATGGCTAGCAGTGAAGGGGTTAATTATGTAGCTTGTAGGGAGCTTGCAGGGTTAATTTTAGCTTTAGTGTAGAGCTCAGCCTCCCACCTGAAACATCAGACCCCCTGATCCCTCCCAAACAGCTCTCTTCCCTCCCCCACCCCACAATTGTCCCCGCCATCTTAAGTACTGGCAGAAACTCTGCCAGTACTAAAATAAAAGGTATTTGGCCCTTTTTTTTTAAAAAAAAAAAAGCATATTTACATATGCTGATGTGTAGGATCCCCCCTTAGACCCCAACCTCACTGATCCCCCACCATACTGCTCTCTAACCCTTCCCCTCTGCAATAATGGGCGCCATCTTGGGTACTGGCAGCTGTCTGCCAGTACCCAGTTTTGTAACAAAATGTGCCTTTTTTTTTTTTTAATTCCCTTTTCTGTAGTGTAGCTTTCCCCCCCCACCGAGACCAACCCCCAACCCCTTCCAGGACCCTTAGATTGCATTTAAGTTGTTTTTTTTTAACTTTTTAACTTTTTTTTTTCTGTAGTGTAGCGGTTCCCACCCGCTCCCGCCCCGTGCACGCGCCCGCCCACCACCCCCCGTGCACGCGCGCGCTCCCGTGCGCGCCCCCGTAGCTCCCGCCCCCCGATCCCGCCCCCCTCCACTCCACATAGCGCACCGATGGCCGCCACCCGCCTCCCACGTAAGCTCCCACCCACCAACGATACCGGCCATCGATGTCCGGTGCAGAGAGGGCCACAGAGTGGCTCTCTCTGCATCGGATCAAGGGGGGTTATTGCAGGATGCCTCCATATCGAGGCATCACTGCAATAACCGGAAAGCAGCTGGAAGCGAGCAGGATCGCTTCCAGCTGCTTTCCAGACCAAGGACGTACGCCACACGTCCTCGGTCATTAACTGACTTTTTTTTGAGGACGTGTGGCGTACGTCCTTGGTCGTTAAGGGGTTAAAGGGACATTAAATCCAAATTTTTTTCTTTCATGATTCAGTTAGAGAATACCATTTTAAACAACTTTCTAATTTACTTCTATTATCTAATTTGCTTCATTCTCTTGATATTCTTTCCTGAAAAGCATATCTAGATAGGCTCAGTAGCTTCTGATTGGTGGCTGCACATAGATGCCTCCTGTGATTGGCTCGCCCGTGTGCATTGCTATTTCTTTAACAAAGGATATCTAAAGAATGAAGCAAATTAGATAATAGAAGTAAAATGGAATGTTGTTTAAAATTGTATTATCTGTCTGAATTATGAAAGAAAATTTTTGGGTTTAATGTCCCTTTAATAAATTGTGACAGCATGAGAGTGTAGAACTTGTGTAACTAATTTAAAATATAACTTTTATTCAGTAACATATAAAATTAGGAAATAGTTTAAAACCACACTTAGGTTACCTTCTGTAATCAATTGTAAGTATATATGTAACATTTGTATCAGATCTGATTTGCAATTGAAGAGTTTTCAAAGGTTATAGTGGTATCACTGAGTCCTTTGAAAAATCCGGTAACAGCGAAACATGTCAGGAAGAATAGGGTCTTGGTGAGGAGTCCTAGGAGCTCCTGTGTTTTTAGATAGCACTTAGATACCTTCGTTAACAATTAATTTAATTTTTGATACGTTGCTCTGATCTGGTTGCTAACATCACTATGAAACAAGGTTTTTTTTAAATGAATATTCATTTGTATCACTAATTTTGATACTGTGGGTTTCCAAGCAATCAACTACAAATTTTAGAATATAGGGCACGATATCCCTGAATTATATATTGCAAATCACAATTAATGTGAACTTTGTATACTCAATACAACTATAAATTTTAGAATATACGGCAGGGTATCCCAGAATTATATACTGTAAATCACGATTAAGTGAACTCTGTATACTCTATACAAGGATATCTTAACAGCAGACACTGCTGACCTTTAATGAGACGATATAGGGCGCGATCCGATATCGATCGCAGTTTGCGGCGCAAGCGAGGGAACCGGCGTCGCCCGCAGTTTCAGCTCGCAACTCGAGCTATCCCATATAGGTCGCCGTCAGATGCTAACGTGCCGTAAGTCTGACAAACCAGCGATGTCCAGAAATCTGCGTAAGTACAAATTTCTGGCGTCGCCAGTGACTTGCGCCACGTTAGAATCTGCCGGCGCCTATAAAACCTGACTAAAGTCTAAAACACCCGCACTGTCTAACACGCCTCCCTAACATAGCCCGCACTGTCTAACACGCCTCCCTAACATAGCCCGCATTGTCTAACACGCCTCCCTAACATAGCCCGCACTGTCTAACCCTCTATCCGCTATCCCCCCTCACTAGCCTAACAATAAAAAAGCTATTAACCCCTAAACCGCCGCTCCTTTACCCCGCCGCCAGCTATATTATATCTATAACCCCCTAAAGTGAGCCCCTAACACCGCCGCCATCTATATTAAAATGATTAACCCCTAATGTAAGCCCCTTACACCGCCGCCATCTCTATTAAAATGATTAACCCCTAATTTAATCTACCTACCCCGCCGCCAGCTATATTATCTATATTAACCCTAAGTATATTATAGTTAATATAGTTATTACATTATATATATTAACTATATTAACCCTAATTATATTAGGGTTAATATAGTTACTATAGTATTTATATTAACTATATTAACTCTATCTAACACTAACACCCCTAACTATATTTATATTAAATTAATCTAATTAATTTATAAACTAAAATATTCCTATTTAAATCTAAATACTTACCTATAAAATAAACCCTAAGATAGCTACAATATAATTAATAATTACATTGTAGCTATGTTAGGGTTAATATTTATTTTACAGGTAAATTGTTAATTATTTTAACTAGGTATAATAGATATTAAATAGTTATTAACTATTTAATATCTACCTAGTTAAAATAATTACCCAATTACCTGTAAAATAAATCCTAACCTAAGTTATAAATACACCTACACTATCAATAAATTAAATAAAGTACAAACATCTATCTAAAAATACAATTAAATTAACTAAACTAAATTACAAAAAAAAAAAAACACTAAATTAAAAAAAATAAAAAAAAGATTACAAGATTTTTAAGCTAATTACACCTATTCTAAGCCCCCTAATAAAATAATAAACCCCCAAAATAAAAACAATTCCCTGCCCTATTCTAAATTAAACATATTTCAAAGCTCTTTACCTTACCAGCCCTTAAAAGGGCCTTTTGTGGGGCATGCCCCAAAGAATTCAGCTCTTTTGCATTCAACAAATACAATCCCCCCCCCCCATTACAACCCACCACCCACATACCCCTATTCTAAACCCACCCAAACCCCCCTTAAAAAAGCCTAACACTACCCCCCTGAAGATCTCCCTACCTTGTCTTCACCACACCGGGCCGAACTCCTGATCCGATCCGGGCGATGTCGTCCTCCAAGCAGCAAAGAAGAATTCTTCCTCCGGCGATGTCATCCTCCAAGCGGCAAAGAAGAATTCTTCCTCCGGCGACGTCTTCCTCCAAGCGGCAGCAAAGTCTTCATTCTTCCGGCGGCATCTTCAATCTTCTTTCTTCGCTCCGCCGCCGCGGAGCATCCATCCCGGCCGACTGCTAAACTTGGAATGAGGTACCTTTAAATGACGTCATCCAAGATGGCGTCCGCCGAATTCCGATTGGCTGATAGGATTCTATCAGCCAATCGGAATTAAGTTAAAAAAATCTGATTGGCTGATTGAATCAGCCAATCAGATTCAAGTTCAATCCGATTGGCTGATCCAATCAGCCAATCAGATTGAGCTCGCATTCTATTGGCTGTTCCGATCAGCCAATAGAATGCGAGCTCAATCTGATTGGCTGATTAGATCAGCCAATCGGATTGAACTTGAATCTGATTGGCTGATTCAATCAGCCTATCAGATTTTTTTAACTTAATTCCGATTGGCTGATAGAATCCTATCAGCCAATCGGAATTCGGCGGACGCCATCTTGGATGACGTCATTTAAAGGTACCTCATTCCAAGTTTAGCAGTCGGCCGGGATGGATGCTCCGCGGCGGCGGAGCGAAGAAAGAAGATTGAAGATGCCGCCGGAAGAATGAAGACTTTGCTGCCGCTTGGAGGAAGACGTCGCCGGAGGAAGAATTCTTCTTTGCCGCTTGGAGGATGACATCGCCGGAGGAAGAATTCTTCTTTGCCGCTTGGAGGACGACATCGCCCGGATCGGATCAGGAGTTCGGCCCGGTGTGGTGAAGACAAGGTAGGGAGATCTTCAGGGGGGTAGTGTTAGGCTTTTTTAAGGGGGGTTTGGGTGGGTTTAGAATAGGGGTATGTGGGTGGTGGGTTGTAATGGGGGGGGGGGGGGATTGTATTTGTTGAATGCAAAAGAGCTGAATTCTTTGGGGCATGCCCCACAAAAGGCCCTTTTAAGGGCTGGTAAGGTAAAGAGCTTTGAAATATGTTTAATTTAGAATAGGGCAGGGAATTGTTTTTATTTTGGGGGTTTATTATTTTATTAGGGGGCTTAGAATAGGTGTAATTAGCTTAAAAATCTTGTAATCTTTTTTTTATTTTTTTTAATTTAGTGTTTGTTTTTTTTTGTAATTTAGTTTAGTTAATTTAATTGTATTTTTAGATAGATGTTTGTACTTTATTTAATTTATTGATAGTGTAGGTGTATTTATAACTTAGGTTAGGATTTATTTTACAGGTAATTGGGTAATTATTTTAACTAGGTAGATATTAAATAGTTAATAACTATTTAATATCTATTATACCTAGTTAAAATAATTAACAATTTACCTGTAAAATAAATATTAACCCTAACATAGCTACAATGTAATTATTAATTATATTGTAGCTATCTTAGGGTTTATTTTATAGGTAAGTATTTAGATTTAAATAGGAATATTTTAGTTTATAAATTAATTAGATTAATTTAATATAAATTTAGTTAGGGGTGTTAGGGTTAGATAGAGTTAATATAGTTAATATAAATACTATAGTAACTATATTAACTATATTAACCCTAATATAATTAGGGTTAATATAGTTAATATATATAATGTAATAACTATATTAACTATAATATACTTAGGGTTAATATAGATAACATAGCTGGCGGCGGGGTAGGTAGATTAAATTAGGGGTTAATAATTTTTATATAGGTGGCGGCGGTGTAAGGGGTCAGATTACGGGATAGATAAGGTAGATGGCGGCGGTTTTAGGGGCTCACAGTAGGGGGTTAGTTTATGTAGATGGCGGCGGGGTCCGGGAGCGGCGTTTTAGGTGGTAATAACTTTATTAGGGATTTGGGGGGGGGGGGGATCGCGGTTGACAGGGAGATAGACATTGCGCATGCGTTAGGTGTTAGGTTTATTTTAGAAGATCGCGGTTGACAGGGAGATAGACATTGCGCATGCGTTAGGTGTTAGGTTTATTTTAGCAGCTAGTTTAGGGAGTTACGGGGCTCCAATAGTCAGCGTAAGGCTTCTTACGGCTGCTTTTTGTGGCGAGGTGAAAATGGAGTAAGTTTTCTCCATTTTCGCCACGTAAGTCCTTACGCTGCATATTGGATACCAAACTGCGCGGGTTTGGTATACCTGCCTATGGCCCAAAAAACTGCGGGCGACGGCAGAAATATACGCGCGTAACTTCTAGCTTACGCCGTATATAGGATACCAAATCCGCGCAATTATTGGCGTCGCTGGCTTTTGCGGGCGACGATTTTTATCGGATCGACCCCCTAGCATATACAGCCGGAACACTTATAACCAGCTACTTATCCAACACAAACTGTAACTTTAACCCTATGACTAGGGTGAAAAACTAATAGTTTTTAAGCCAGCTTAAAGGGACACTGAACCCAAAAAATGTATTTTGTGATTCAGATAGAGCATGCCATTTTAAGAAACTTTCTAATTTACTCCTATTATCATTTTTTCTTCGTTCTCTTGCTATCTTTATATGAAAAAAGAAGGCATCTAAGCTTTTTCTTGGTTCAGAACTCTGGACAGCAGTTTTTGATTGGTGGATGAATGTATCCACCAATCAGCAAGGACAACCAAGGTTGTTCACCAAAAATAGGCCGGGATCTAATCTTACATTCTTGCATTTCAAATAAAGATACCAAGAGAATAAAGAACATTTGATAATAGGAGTAAATTAGAAAGTTGCTTAAAATTTTATGCTCTATCTGAATCACAAAAGAATTTTTTTTGGTACAGTGTCCCTTTAAGGAACAGCCTTCTGTAAGCGGTACAGTTACTATTCTCTTACTCTATGGTGCTTACTTAGAGAACATTATATACAGAAAAAATATAGTGGCAAGAGTCCCAAGAGATGGATAAAAAAACAGGCTTTATTAAATCAAATTAAAAAACAAAAAACAGCGAAAAAGTGTCTAAAAGACTTAAGAGAAGAATGAGTAGATCAGTCTTACGCGTTTCGGCTAGCTGTTGCCGTAATCATAGACTGTAGCAAACAAACATTCTGAAGTCTATATATTCAAGTGCAATCAATTGCTTAATTAATTAAACTAATTCAGCTGTATTCTAGCAAGCAGAGAACAACAATGTTATAGGTGAAACAGAAAGCATTGATACTAACAGCTACATGTAGCCATTATCAGTAATCTATTACAAAGGCATGTTGTGCAGACAGACAAAATTTAGAGGAACATAAAAAATTATTAAATACAATGGTTGTTTTGATATACATATATATAAAGCTCTTATTTTAGAGAGTGATATACAAAATTTACAATAAACCATTTTATATAAAATTTAAATCAACCTCTATATACATATAGGGATATATTTTAATCTTATGGACCAGATTCGAACCTGCAACCAGTGTGTTCAGGGGCAGTTGACTTAACCACTAGGCCATAGCAGCCCAACTATATAACTTGAATTGAGAGCAAGGGCTTAAAGGAGACAATTAGAGTGGTTTTGATGTTTCTTGGACAAACTTGACATTTTGTTAGATTTAGTTTAGGAAATACTATAATATTAAGCAATATTATATCATTTAGTATAGGTTACAGTGAAACAACAGTAGAGTTATAATCAGAGAAAACAAAAATAAACAATTCCTGAGTAATAATACAGACTATAAATAAACTGTATAAAATAACTTACATAGGAAATATATATAACCACAATGAACAAGAGAAATATTTTTCTCATAGACTAGACTTCATGTGTATAGATAAACACATTTATATATATATACATATGTCTTATATTTAACTCCAGAAATTAATAAGGTCAAACTCTGAATTAAATCCGTATGGGACCTGGGTCTTAAGTTTAAACATCCAATAGACTTCTTGTCTTCCCAAAATTTTGGACCTATCACCTCCTCTCACTGGGGTCTTAATAGCCTCAATTATATTCCAGCTGAAAGATCTTACTGATTGATCGTGTACTTCTATAAAGTGTCTACTTAATTCAGAACAGGGGACTTTATTTCTAATGTCCCCTAAATGTTCTCTGATACGTGTTCTCACATCACGAGTTGTGAGTCCCACGTATTGACCCCTACATGATTTACATTCTGCAAGATATACAACATAAGAGGAGCTGCAGTTCAAGCAGCCCTGTATTTTAAAAGATTCTCCCGTCACATAAGATGTAAATGTGTCTGTTACATTATGGTAATCACATGCTTTACAGCGGTTACTACCGCATTTAAAGCTTCCATTATGCTGTAACCATGAACTAGAGTTAGTATGTGTTTGTGTATTCTTTAGCATACTAGGAGAGAGAGTATTGGCTAAGGTATTATTTTTGGTATAGACAAATCTACAACCATCACCAATAACTCCTTTTAGTGTTTCGTCTCCATAAAGGATTGGAAGATACTTGTTAACAATGCCACAAATGTCATTGTACTGGTTAGAATATTTGGTGATGAATGTAGGTCTATTATCATTTTTTCTTTCTTTCTTACTTTGTAATAGATCTTCTCTTTTATATCCATCAACTTCTTTCTTAATCTTAAGAACTTCCATTTTATGATAGCCTCTATTAATAAGGCGATCAGCCAATTCATTACTTTCCTTGATGTAATCAGTATTTTTAGAACAATTACGTTTTACCCGCATCATTTGTCCTTTAATGATGCCTTTAAAGACATGTTTAGGGTGACTACTGGTTGCATAGAGTAATGCATTACCAGCAATCGGTTTACGGTATAAAGTGGTATTTACACATTTGTGATGAAGTTCACCGAGGAGTGTAATATCCAAAAAATTAATTTTGGTTTTATTCCACTCCTTTGTGAAAGATAGCCCCATCTGGTTGCTATTAAGGTAATTCAAAAATTCATTTGCTTTGTTTTCATCAGCTTCCCATATTAAGACCAGATCGTCTATAAATCTCTTGTAATAAATTAAATACTCACGAAAAGGATTATTATCACAGTATATATATGTTTCTTCCAGCCAACCCATAACTAGGTTTGCGTATGAGGGCGCAAATTTCGCCCCCATCGCAGTCCCCTGTTTTTGGATATAATGATCATTTTCAAATGTGAAACTATTATGTTCCAATAAGAATTCTATAACCTTGAGTATATATTTCTTAAAGGTATTGTCAAATTTAGTGTCTTTGTCTAGATAATATTCAATGGCTTGTAAACCAGTAGAATGAGGAATCGATGAATAAAGCGATACAGCATCTATTGTAAGCCAGCTGTAGCTTTCTTTCCAATCGCAATCATTAAAGATATTAATAATGTGCATAGTGTCTCTGACATAACTAGTCAGTGAAAGGACAAACGGCTGTAGTATATCATCAACCCATTCTGACACATGCTCCAATAGGGAGCCATTGCCGGAAACGATAGGTCTACCTTTGATATTGTCTAGGCCTTTATGTGTCTTGGGTAGATGATAAAACACAGCCGTTCTGGGAAACTCAACATACAGATAATCAAATGTAGGTGCATCAATAAATCCATTTCTTTTGCCTTCATTAAGAAGTTTAAATAATTGCTTTTGAAAATCAATACGAGGATTATAGCTGACCTTTTTATATACATTGGGGTCTTCTAATTGCCTTTTGGCCTCCGCCACATACCAAGATCTATCACAAACTACTACACTGCTGCCTTTATCAGCTCGCTTGATGATGATGCTTTCATTTCTTTCAAGAGACATAAGAGCATTTCTCTCTTTTTTAGTTAAATTGTTTTGTTTTCTGCCCCTAGTTTTGTTGGTGTTTAGGTGAGTTAAGTCCTCTACTACTCTTTTTTGAAAGAGCTCTAGTTGTTTACCTCTGGATTGTAATGGATAAAAATTTGATTTACACTTAAAGCCTATATGTTTATCTTTAAGCTGTTCACTTTCAGGGGGATTGGAATCCTCATTTAGAAGTTGTTCAAGGTCCCTGCGAGTGCAGAGATCTTGAAAATTGAGATCATTAATTTTCCAACTACCCGTGGTGAGTTCCTGTTCTCTCTCTGCTGGTATGTCAGTTTGTTGTTTAAAAAAATGCTTCTTAAGGGTTAGGGACCTAACAAATTTGTTGATATCCAAAATAGTTTGAAATAGAACAAAATCTTTAGAAGGGCAAAAATTTAACCCATAACTTAAAACTTTACGTTCGGTCTCGTTCAAACTATAAGAGGATATATTAATCACTGTATTTAAACATATTTCCGATTGTTTTTGCCTTCTCTCCGTGGATACCTTACTTGTTTCTTTTCTGTCCCTTTCTGTTCCTTTAAAATTGTCT
Source organism: Bombina bombina (assembly GCF_027579735.1). Classification (NCBI taxonomy): domain Eukaryota; kingdom Metazoa; phylum Chordata; class Amphibia; order Anura; family Bombinatoridae; genus Bombina; species Bombina bombina. Next base: position 31,428,960 of record NC_069506.1, on the reverse strand, counting down.
GCTGTCCCCCTCCTTTTGAGGCATCCTGTCCTTCCTGAAAAACCTCCATGTTATCTTTTGTTTTAGGTTTAGCTCCTAATCCTGAAACACTAGGTTGTATATTTATTGTCTGGATATTTAAATTTTCATGAGTACCTTCGTTTGGGTTAGTTATGGATTCAGTAGATCTAGTATCCCAGTCAGAAGCTGAGCTTCCTTCTGAGGCAGAAAAATCTGTCCCTGAAGCAGAGCTTTCCTCATCTGTAAACTCCTGTCTATCTGCAGCAAAGCTTACCTTTTTTCTATTGCGTCTATTTTTCTTATGTAAAGATTTACCTGAAAAATTGGTATCATTTATTACTTGACTAGTACTTTTTTCTTGTATTTGATTGGAACTTTTGGGGTTAAAGTGTACTGCTCTTCTAAACTTCCTACGCCAGACATATACTGTCTTATTTGCGTAGTCTTTACTATCTCTCTGATACTTAGAAAATTTAGTATTCATAATGCTTTGCTTAGTGGCTTCAATAGTCTCATGGAGCATGGTATCAAACTTTTCATATCTTGTATCTTCTTTATATTTACACATTTCTGCTTGTAATGCACAAATGTCATCTTTATATTTTTGGATTAACTGTGTTTTATGTTTAATTAATAGTCCCATGAGTCTAATAGAACACTCCGTCAAGATGTCATTCCATTCAGTGATAAAGTCCTTATCATCAGTATCAAAGGTAGGAAATTTCTGTAATCTTAGTCCCCGTGGTATTATGCCTTTATTAATGTATCTGGTGAAAGTCCAATTATCCATGCGAAGTCTAAGTTCTTTTAATTTATAGTCCTCCAGCATTGCAAACAAATCACCAAGTTTTGCATTTTTGATACATACTTTAGATAAGTCTTCTAGTTCACAATCATCCAAGTCCCAATCATCATCTGTACATAGCGAATAAAACTGCTTATCCGTTATTAACTCCATTCCAGAGTAGTTCAAAAAAAATTGCCTGCTATAGATTTTTTAGTTGTATATTGATTGAAAAAAAGCCTTTAACACTGTGTGTTTATTAGTGGTAGAGCTTAAATGAATAAATAATTATATTCCAAAAAGCCGGTAGAAGTCCCGTACCCGCGCTGTAGTTGAACCAAGGAAGAGGTGAGTTTGACGGTCGCTCTTAATTGCGTGGCTGTCCCTCTACCCGGATTCAGGTTTCTTCGCCCACCTGGAGAGGACATAGGAGTCTCAGGCCTGCACTGACAGGAGCATCAGGATAAGGGCCGACACTACTCCGCGTAAGTACGGGTGAAGCCCGAGACGTGACAGTCTAATTTATCATATTTATGATTTTCTGTGACCGCCGTGTCAAGTATACTGAGTGACCACTTACTTTCCTTATTGTCCACATTGGTCATTGACTGTATTTGGCTCTTATATTTATGTTCCATATACACAGTGTGATACTGCTCATTTCTCACATTTATTATTCCTCACTCACTCTGTTTGTGAATGGAACATATCTTTGGCTTTTTGGAATATAATTATTTATTCATTTAAGCTCTACCACTAATAAACACACAGTGTTAAAGGCTTTTTTTCAATCAATATACAACTAAAAAATCTATAGCAGGCAATTTTTTTTGAACTACTCTGGAATGGAGTTAATAACGGATAAGCAGTTTTATTCGCTATGTACAGATGATGATTGGGACTTGGATGATTGTGAACTAGAAGACTTATCTAAAGTATGTATCAAAAATGCAAAACTTGGTGATTTGTTTGCAATGCTGGAGGACTATAAATTAAAAGAACTTAGACTTCGCATGGATAATTGGACTTTCACCAGATACATTAATAAAGGCATAATACCACGGGGACTAAGATTACAGAAATTTCCTACCTTTGATACTGATGATAAGGACTTTATCACTGAATGGAATGACATCTTGACGGAGTGTTCTATTAGACTCATGGGACTATTAATTAAACATAAAACACAGTTAATCCAAAAATATAAAGATGACATTTGTGCATTACAAGCAGAAATGTGTAAATATAAAGAAGATACAAGATATGAAAAGTTTGATACCATGCTCCATGAGACTATTGAAGCCACTAAGCAAAGCATTATGAATACTAAATTTTCTAAGTATCAGAGAGATAGTAAAGACTACGCAAATAAGACAGTATATGTCTGGCGTAGGAAGTTTAGAAGAGCAGTACACTTTAACCCCAAAAGTTCCAATCAAATACAAGAAAAAAGTACTAGTCAAGTAATAAATGATACCAATTTTTCAGGTAAATCTTTACATAAGAAAAATAGACGCAATAGAAAAAAGGTAAGCTTTGCTGCAGATAGACAGGAGTTTACAGATGAGGAAAGCTCTGCTTCAGGGACAGATTTTTCTGCCTCAGAAGGAAGCTCAGCTTCTGACTGGGATACTAGATCTACTGAATCCATAACTAACCCAAACGAAGGTACTCATGAAAATTTAAATATCCAGACAATAAATATACAACCTAGTGTTTCAGGATTAGGAGCTAAACCTAAAACAAAAGATAACATGGAGGTTTTTCAGGAAGGACAGGATGCCTCAAAAGGAGGGGGACAGCAGACAATTTTAAAGGAACAGAAAGGGACAGAAAAGAAACAAGTAAGGTATCCACGGAGAGAAGGCAAAAACAATCGGAAATATGTTTAAATACAGTGATTAATATATCCTCTTATAGTTTGAACGAGACCGAACGTAAAGTTTTAAGTTATGGGTTAAATTTTTGCCCTTCTAAAGATTTTGTTCTATTTCAAACTATTTTGGATATCAACAAATTTGTTAGGTCCCTAACCCTTAAGAAGCATTTTTTTAAACAACAAACTGACATACCAGCAGAGAGAGAACAGGAACTCACCACGGGTAGTTGGAAAATTAATGATCTCAATTTTCAAGATCTCTGCACTCGCAGGGACCTTGAACAACTTCTAAATGAGGATTCCAATCCCCCTGAAAGTGAACAGCTTAAAGATAAACATATAGGCTTTAAGTGTAAATCAAATTTTTATCCATTACAATCCAGAGGTAAACAACTAGAGCTCTTTCAAAAAAGAGTAGTAGAGGACTTAACTCACCTAAACACCAACAAAACTAGGGGCAGAAAACAAAACAATTTAACTAAAAAAGAGAGAAATGCTCTTATGTCTCTTGAAAGAAATGAAAGCATCATCATCAAGCGAGCTGATAAAGGCAGCAGTGTAGTAGTTTGTGATAGATCTTGGTATGTGGCGGAGGCCAAAAGGCAATTAGAAGACCCCAATGTATATAAAAAGGTCAGCTATAATCCTCGTATTGATTTTCAAAAGCAATTATTTAAACTTCTTAATGAAGGCAAAAGAAATGGATTTATTGATGCACCTACATTTGATTATCTGTATGTTGAGTTTCCCAGAACGGCTGTGTTTTATCATCTACCCAAGACACATAAAGGCCTAGACAATATCAAAGGTAGACCTATCGTTTCCGGCAATGGCTCCCTATTGGAGCATGTGTCAGAATGGGTTGATGATATACTACAGCCGTTTGTCCTTTCACTGACTAGTTATGTCAGAGACACTATGCACATTATTAATATCTTTAATGATTGCGATTGGAAAGAAAGCTACAGCTGGCTTACAATAGATGCTGTATCGCTTTATTCATCGATTCCTCATTCTACTGGTTTACAAGCCATTGAATATTATCTAGACAAAGACACTAAATTTGACAATACCTTTAAGAAATATATACTCAAGGTTATAGAATTCTTATTGGAACATAATAGTTTCACATTTGAAAATGATCATTATATCCAAAAACAGGGGACTGCGATGGGGGCGAAATTTGCGCCCTCATACGCAAACCTAGTTATGGGTTGGCTGGAAGAAACATATATATACTGTGATAATAATCCTTTTCGTGAGTATTTAATTTATTACAAGAGATTTATAGACGATCTGGTCTTAATATGGGAAGCTGATGAAAACAAAGCAAATGAATTTTTGAATTACCTTAATAGCAACCAGATGGGGCTATCTTTCACAAAGGAGTGGAATAAAACCAAAATTAATTTTTTGGATATTACACTCCTCGGTGAACTTCATCACAAATGTGTAAATACCACTTTATACCGTAAACCGATTGCTGGTAATGCATTACTCTATGCAACCAGTAGTCACCCTAAACATGTCTTTAAAGGCATCATTAAAGGACAAATGATGCGGGTAAAACGTAATTGTTCTAAAAATACTGATTACATCAAGGAAAGTAATGAATTGGCTGATCGCCTTATTAATAGAGGCTATCATAAAATGGAAGTTCTTAAGATTAAGAAAGAAGTTGATGGATATAAAAGAGAAGATCTATTACAAAGTAAGAAAGAAAGAAAAAATGATAATAGACCTACATTCATCACCAAATATTCTAACCAGTACAATGACATTTGTGGCATTGTTAACAAGTATCTTCCAATCCTTTATGGAGACGAAACACTAAAAGGAGTTATTGGTGATGGTTGTAGATTTGTCTATACCAAAAATAATACCTTAGCCAATACTCTCTCTCCTAGTATGCTAAAGAATACACAAACACATACTAACTCTAGTTCATGGTTACAGCATAATGGAAGCTTTAAATGCGGTAGTAACCGCTGTAAAGCATGTGATTACCATAATGTAACAGACACATTTACATCTTATGTGACGGGAGAATCTTTTAAAATACAGGGCTGCTTGAACTGCAGCTCCTCTTATGTTGTATATCTTGCAGAATGTAAATCATGTAGGGGTCAATACGTGGGACTCACAACTCGTGATGTGAGAACACGTATCAGAGAACATTTAGGGGACATTAGAAATAAAGTCCCCTGTTCTGAATTAAGTAGACACTTTATAGAAGTACACGATCAATCAGTAAGATCTTTCAGCTGGAATATAATTGAGGCTATTAAGACCCCAGTGAGAGGAGGTGATAGGTCCAAAATTTTGGGAAGACAAGAAGTCTATTGGATGTTTAAACTTAAGACCCAGGTCCCATACGGATTTAATTCAGAGTTTGACCTTATTAATTTCTGGAGTTAAATATAAGACATATGTATATATATATAAATGTGTTTATCTATACACATGAAGTCTAGTCTATGAGAAAAATATTTCTCTTGTTCATTGTGGTTATATATATTTCCTATGTAAGTTATTTTATACAGTTTATTTATAGTCTGTATTATTACTCAGGAATTGTTTATTTTTGTTTTCTCTGATTATAACTCTACTGTTGTTTCACTGTAACCTATACTAAATGATATAATATTGCTTAATATTATAGTATTTCCTAAACTAAATCTAACAAAATGTCAAGTTTGTCCAAGAAACATCAAAACCACTCTAATTGTCTCCTTTAAGCCCTTGCTCTCAATTCAAGTTATATAGTTGGGCTGCTATGGCCTAGTGGTTAAGTCAACTGCCCCTGAACACACTGGTTGCAGGTTCGAATCTGGTCCATAAGATTAAAATATATCCCTATATGTATATAGAGGTTGATTTAAATTTTATATAAAATGGTTTATTGTAAATTTTGTATATCACTCTCTAAAATAAGAGCTTTATATATATGTATATCAAAACAACCATTGTATTTAATAATTTTTTATGTTCCTCTAAATTTTGTCTGTCTGCACAACATGCCTTTGTAATAGATTACTGATAATGGCTACATGTAGCTGTTAGTATCAATGCTTTCTGTTTCACCTATAACATTGTTGTTCTCTGCTTGCTAGAATACAGCTGAATTAGTTTAATTAATTAAGCAATTGATTGCACTTGAATATATAGACTTCAGAATGTTTGTTTGCTACAGTCTATGATTACGGCAACAGCTAGCCGAAACGCGTAAGACTGATCTACTCATTCTTCTCTTAAGTCTTTTAGACACTTTTTCGCTGTTTTTTGTTTTTTAATTTGATTTAATAAAGCCTGTTTTTTTATCCATCTCTTGGGACTCTTGCCACTATATTTTTTCTATTTCATTACTAAGGGCTGTGAGGAGCCCGACGCTACTGGTCCCAGAGTTAAGGTAGAGCTTTACACTGTGCCTTGGAGCCGCTTGCTGTGGAGGATTATTTAAAGGAAACACCGGAGAAGCTGACGTCACATCTGGTCACGTCCGGTAGAAGTCCCGTACCCGCGCTGTAGTTGAACCAAGGAAGAGGTGAGTTTGACGGTCGCTCTTAATTGCGTGGCTGTCCCTCTACCCGGATTCAGGTTTCTTCGCCCACCTGGAGAGGACATAGGAGTCTCAGGCCTGCACTGACAGGAGCATCAGGATAAGGGCCGACACTACTCCGCGTAAGTACGGGTGAAGCCCGAGACGTGACAGTCTAATTTATCATATTTATGATTTTCTGTGACCGCCGTGTCAAGTATACTGAGTGACCACTTACTTTCCTTATTGTCCACATTGGTCATTGACTGTATTTGGCTCTTATATTTATGTTCCATATACACAGTGTGATACTGCTCATTTCTCACAACATTATATACAGCCTGGTGAATATAAACAGGCGTGACTTTAAAAAAAGTGGTAATAAAATATAATACTTTTCTTAAGACCTAACAGAATGGTTGTGTAATATTTACAATTTATTACTCCTTAATACCAAAGCTGGAATTTCATCCTAAAGTACAGGGTGTAAAATACAGTTAATAACACATAAGAGGGTTTAATGAATAGCTCTGTGTGAGAAACAGAGTTACCTACATCTCCCTTCTAACGTTTACTCTAATAACAGTGTACACAACCTGATGAATTCAACAGGAATGTTTTAATTTATAAACTGGGAGCAAACGCAGTATTACCTCCTATAGTGTGTGGATATTTTATCTGTAGTGACGATTGATTATATCTAACAAACAACAACGGTACCTAAATTCACACATACAATACTTGGATTAATATATTATAGATATCAGATACTCTGCTAACAGTACTAAGGGTCTGAATTACTGCAATACAAATACTGAGAACACAGTGTATCACCAATCTATAATCCTAACTGAACTACAAATTGAATATTAATAACACAGGTGGAAGTTCTCTCCAGTATTAATTTAAAACTTTGACACAGTCTTTCAAATGATGTTACACATGAATATCATTTCCTTGTGAGGAATATATTGAAACCGTTATTAGCTTGGTCCCCTCAAATTGCAGCAGATCTGCATAGATCAGCGGTCGCCAACCAGTGGTCCATGGACCACTGGTGGTCCACGAGAAGATGTTGGTGGTCCTTGACACCATCAAGAATTAATCTCCTCTGATGGTGTTAACCCATCGCGCTGCAACTTCCTACAGTGCCTGGCTGGACATCTGTGAAAACCGACGGAGGAGGAGTTAAATTACAATCTCTCTAGGCACGTTGCGTATTACTGCACAACTTGCGTAGCTAGATTGTATTTTTAACTCCTCCCGCCCGGCGCACTGCTCAGAGCAAGATGCTTCCATTCTAAAGCCAGCAGAGGTTGGTATAGTCTTGGCTTGAAATAGTGGAATTAAAGTATATGTAAAAAGAAAATCTTAAAAAAAAAATCTCTCTTATTTATTTTCTTCCCTTTACATGTCTCTTTGTAGTAGTTTTCCTTCAGATGGACTTACATCACTGTGTAAGTCAAAGGGTGTTGGCACTCACCCTTCATCTGTCATTTGGAAGTATTCTCTCAGTTCTGTCATTCAGTTAGTTAATTCAAAAAAATAATTCTTAAAAATGTGTAAATATATACATAATATAAGCTTAGCTATGGTTATACTAGTTATGTACAGTATGTGTGTGTGTGTATATATATATATATATATATATATATATATATATATATATATATATATATATACACACACACATTATAGAGGTTTGTACTTTTTAAACAAAAATCATGTTAGTGGTCCACGGGATTCAAAATTTTGAGTTTAGTGGTCCCTGAGGTCCGAAACGTTGGCGACCCCTGGCATAGATTCTACACCTCAGTGATACCATTATAACCCTTGAAAACTCTCCAATTGAAAATCAGATCTGATACAAATGTTACATATATACTTTTTAATTGATTACAGAAGGTAACCTAAGTGTGGTTTTAAACTATTTCCTAATTGTATATATTACTGAATAAAAGTTATATTTTAAATTAGTTACACAAGTTCTACACTATCATGCTGTCACAATTTATTAAGTTATATAAGTTATAAACCTTGAGTGCTATCAAGTGTATTCTTGTAAAGAACCAGTCTTTTCTTGTACTTTAAAATTGTATATGTTTTAATACACTAGCACCCTTACCCGGTATTATACAAAAATACAGAGCTTCTGTGTTATAACAAAGGGAAACTTATTGGGGTTTTATTAACCTTTAAGTAGTGCCACTGGTTATCTCTCCTTCTTACTAGTAGGAGCTAACTGGTGATTGGCGACTGCACACATTTGTCTCTTGTGATTGGCTAACTAGATGTATTCCGCTAGCTGCCTGTAGTGTAATGCTGTTCCTTCAGCAAATGATAACAAGAGAATGAAGCCAATTTGATAATCAAAGTAAATTGGAAAGTTTGAAATTGTATGTACTATGCAAATCATGAAAGAAAATGTTGGGGTTTCCTGTCCCTTTAAGTATGCTGCTTAATTTTACCTGACAGTTAAAGGGACATAAAACCCAAACTTTTATTATTGTGATTCAAACGGAGCATAACATTTAAAAAAAAATATCCAATTTACTTCTAATATCAAATTTCATTTTCGTGGTATTCTTTGTTGAAGAGATATGTTGGTAGGTAGCGTGCACGTCTGGGGCAGTACATGACAGGAAATAGTTCTGCCAGCTAGTGCTCTTGCAAATGTATAACATTATAGCCTAAATTACTGCTATATAGTGATGCAGATACGTGCATGCTCCTGCTTTTCAACAAAGGATGCCAAAGGAACAAGGAAATGTGTTAACAGAAGTATAATGGAAAGTTGTATAAAATAACATGCTTTATCTGAATCATGAAAGAATTTTTGGGGGTTTCATAACCGAGCAAAGGTCCCACACAACTTGTGCCAAGAGGTTGTTTTTTGTTTTTATTAAATATTCCTTCAACTAACAGTACAGCCAATCAGAAATAGTGTTGATAAATTGCACGTTGCACTATCCCTGGCTCATTCAGCAAGCAGAGGGCAGCACATGCGCACATAATTGTTTCAGTGATGCCCTACAAAAGACCCCGGGGATAGTGCCAGGAGCACCCTATGTAATATATTAGCGTTAGAGGAACATTTCTTATTGGCTGAAGAATTATTTAAAAAAAAAAAAAAGGTCGGTACAGGGGTGGACATGGGGACCTTCATTTTCTAGCTTACCAGGTAAAATTAAGCCTTTTACAAGGCGATATGCATTATTAAAGGGACATAAAACCCACATTTTTTTCTTTCAGGATTCAGATAGAACATACAATTTTATACAAGTTTCCAATTTGCTTCTATTATCAAATTTGCTTCATTCTCATGTTATTCTTTGTTGAAGAGATATCTAGATAGGTAGCGTGCACATGTCTGAGCACTACATGACAGGAAATAGTGCTGCCATCTACTGCTCTTGCTAGTGTATAACGTTGTTTGCAAAACTGTTGCAGACACGTGCACACTCCTGAACTTACTTTCCTGCTTTTCAACAAAAGATACAAAAAAAACCAAATACAATTTGATAATAAAAGTAAATTGGAAAGTTGTTTAAAATTGCGTTTTCTATCTAAATCATAAAAGAAAAATGTTGGGTTTTATGTCCCTTTAAATAATGACATCATGTCTAAAAGAACAGCATAAAATAAATCCTGTCTAAAGCTATGATTCCATCTCATTTTACCAGAAACAGTTTCATTCTAGACTGAAATCTAATAGCGCTCAGGTTTCAGGATCTTATAGACTTTATCTTAGCCATGTGCACAGAAAAAAATCACTTTAGATGAAGCATTAGTCACACACACAAAAATATTAATTTTGTTGCATATAATATTAGCTCTTGGGGTCATTCGAAATTTGTTTATTAACAAAAAACCTTTCCCCACTATTTCTTATGGGGAATATCTTCAGGGAAGATGGAAAGCAGATTCAATTTAAAGGGACAGTCTACTTGAACATTTTTATGTTTTTAAAAAAATAGCTAATCCCTTTATTACTCATTCCCCAGTTTTGCATAACCAACACAGTTTTATTAATATTCTTTTTACCTCTGTGATTACCTTGTATCTAAGCCTCTGCAGACTGCCCCCTTATCTCATTGCTATTTACAAACTGGCATTTTAGCCAATTATTGCTGGCTCATGCATAACTCCACGGAAGTGAGCACAATGTTTATCTATATGGCACACACAAACTAGCACTGTCCGGCTGTGAAAAGTTAATAAAATGCACTGGGATAAGAGGAAGACAGATGTATATAAAAATATACAGTAAAGCACTATAGATACACCCCAAAATATATAGCGATAATCACAATAAACACAATAAGTAAAATACGTGTGTACACTAAAAAGCCTATAGAACAAATATTCACATATAAATACACAGGTGACTGATTATTGGGTCCAATCAAACACCAGTACTTACAAAACCAAAGTCCACAGGTAAAGTTCAACTGGTATTGCAATATATTAGGCTATAAGAGGAAGCCTGCAAGGTTTTAGAAACAGGTAGATATTTAGAGGTTGTAAAGTATATTAATTTAACAATGTTGGTTGTGCAAAGCTGGGGCGTGGGTTGTAAAGGTGCTATCTAACTTTTTAACAATAAAAAAAAACAATTAGATTGTCCCTTTAAGGTTTAAGTAGTAAATAGTGTTACTGCTACAAGCTAGCAGCAGCACAAAAATATGATTTTTTTTTTAAATAGGTTGAGGACTGGCCAATAACAAAATAGAAGCTTACATACTTATTGGCCAACACAGGAATTGATGAGATGACAGGGAGATTACTAAATTGTTATTTAATTATCTAAATTTAATCTTTAGAAACTTTTCCTGCCTGCAAAAAAAGCCTTTCCTAACTAAATTGTGTAAATTTTAACTTTTCTGAAACCTTCCTCACCTCCAGAAAAAAAGTAAGGGCTTTAACCACATAAAAAATGATTTTTTTTTGCGTACAAGTCTATGTTTGTTTAGCATTTTCAGACATATGCAATGAATAACATCATTTTTTGCTGTTTTTACATAAGTCCGAATTCGAATGCACTTCTACTTTATATACCAAAGGAATATATTTGTTTAAAGGGACATTTCGGTCAAAATTTAAATGCACATAGATGAATTACATCATTGAATAGAAACATATTTACAATATAAATGTATTGGCAAAAATGCTTCTAGTAAAAGTCATCACTGTTTTAGTGTTAACATTTTTCTCTGCACGTGCATCTGAAGCATAGCTAAATACTGCAGCTACTCAGAGTGCCAGTGGGGCTTGCATCATGTCAGCAATTAACAAATTGAGTCATTACCCGATAGTACAAGCACCTTAGGTTCTCTCAGCAAGTGCTTTGTTTAAAATGCTGGTGCATACTTAAATACACTTTTGAAACAGCTATAGCTTTTATTGAAAGCAATTTTTCTAATACATATATATTATAAAAATGCTTCTATTCAAAACTGAAATGCTTCTATGTGGATTCCAATTTTGGTTGAAATGTCCCTTTAAGTGTTGAGAATGATATGTTTCTGCTAACAATAAATTATTTGTCACAGTTTCTTTCCAATAATGTTAACTAAGCTTGTCACCATTAATCAATAGCAATTTTAAAAAGCAATGGTCTGCTCTATTACTTGTGACAGAGCTAGTTTGATTAATTTTGATTGTTTAGTGTCCTGTATTTAACTGGACAGTTCTGTATTTTAAATTACTTAACTTTGATCATTCATAGCAACATTATCCATCCTGTTCAGTATATGCAAAGTAAAAAACTAACAAACTATTTATCTCTACAGCTTGTAAATTATATATATATATATTATGCATAATTCAGTGTTGTTTTAAATAGCAGATGCGTTACATAAGGGTAAGACTGTGTTGACAGGTGTAGACAAAAAGCTACTCCCTGTAATCAAAGATATTAAATTAATTATTAATAATGATCAGGTACTGAATTATACGTCTCCCTCAGATCAGTGTAATTATAACAGCACACTCTGCTCTCATATAACAGTCTCACGTGTCCAGTGGCGCAGACCACCACGTTTCTAAGGAAAGGAGCTTAAAAGTGTCACCTGGTCTGTACATGTCCATTTATTGCTATTCCCTAGATATGTGATTCCAGATTTCTGCCATTAAAGTGTTGTGTGTAGAATTATAGAAACTTATCACAATGTCCCATAAAATAATTTATCTTTAGTAATATTTTGACTGAAATATTAAAGGGACATTAAAGCCATTTTTTATTTATGTATTAAAAAATAATTCACTGTACTGCAGAATAACTGAATGTTAAATAAATATTTTTAAAGCAGCAATCGTGATAAAAAATATGTATTTTTTTGAACACCTGGGATACACCCCTTACTTCCTTTGCTTTGGCCAATTAGAGACAGTTTTTTTTAAAAGCTCCTGCACATATCAACCAATCACTTTGCAGCATGTAGGTGTCAGGGTTTGTGTAACTTCTGATCTAAATGCACTGTGTACATTTGTATGACTTTTCTGTCCTAAACGTATACGAACAGGCCCTACAGCATGCGCCTCCTGTGAGTGACACGGTTCTCTGACATGCACATCAGATCTAGACACTTCGCATCATTTAACTTCTAGTATGTGAATGTACTGCGCTAATCTGGAGACTAGAGAACATGTTTGTGTGTGCGCCTGTATGTAGTGTGAATATGTTTTGCACAATTGTATTCTGCATCACACCTATAGGGGCCCATTTATCAAGCTCTGTAAGGAGCTTGTGGGCCCGTGTTTCTGGCGAGTCTTTAGACTCGCCAGAAACAGCAGTTATGAAGCAGCGGTCACAAAGACCGCTGCTCCATAACCCTGTCCGCCTGCTCTGAGCAGGCAGACAGGAATCGCCGGAATTCAACCCGATCGAGTACGATCAGGTTGATTGACACCTCGCTGCTGGCGGCCAATTCACTGCGAGTCTGCAGGGGGCGGCGTTGCACCAGCAGCTCTTGTGAGCTGCTGGTGCAATGCTGAATACGGAGAACGTATTGCTCTCCACATTCAGCGAGTTCTTGCGGACCTGATCCACACTGTCGGATCAGGCCCGCAAGACCTATGATAAATAGGCCTCATAGGCACAGTTAAAGGGACACTGAACCCAATTTTTTTCTTTTGTGATTCGGATAGAGCAGGCAATTTTAAGCAACTTTCTAATTTACTCCTATTATAAATTTTTCTTCATTCTCTTGATATCTTTATTTGAAATAAAAGCCATCTAAGCTTTTTTGGGTTAAGAACTCTGGACAGCACTTTTTGATTGGTGGGTGGATTTTTTCCACCAATCAGCAAGGACAACCCAGGTTGTTCACCAAAATGGGCCGGCATCTAAACTTAGATTCTTGCATTTCAAATAAAGATACCAAGAGAATAAAGAAAATGTGATAATAGGAGTAAATTAGAAAGTTGCTTAAAAATTCATGCTCTATCTGAATCACAAAAGAAAATTTTTGGGTTCAGTGTCCCTTTAAACGCTTGATTCCGGACTTGCCTTAAATGGATATGAATGAAACCCATATTTTTTCTTTTGTGATTTAGAATGAACATGCAATTTTAAACAACTTTCTAATTTACTTCTATTATCTAATTTGCTTCATTTTCTTGATATCCTTTGCTGAAAAGAATATCTAGATAGGCTCAGTAGCTGCTGATTGGTGGCTGCACATAATTGCCTCGTGTGATTGGTTCACTCATGTGCATTGCTATTTCTTCAACAAAGGATATCTAAAGAATGAAGCAAATTAGATAATAGAAGTAAATTGGAATGTTGTTTTAAATTGTATTCTCTATCTAAATCATGAAAGAAAAATGTTGGGTTTAATGTCCCTTTAAAATTACTTTAGAGTCACAATCCAAATGCACATTAGCCATTTCAGTTTAAATTAGAAGCAGTTTTGCAACACACACATGTTGTAAGGCTATCACTGATTTTTACTGCGCAAGAGACATACTGGCATACATCCATATGCCCTGTGTGTGCACATGCATGATCCAGACACTGCGTCAGTTGGCAGTGAATTGTATATCTTTAGTGATGACACATATGGCATTACCAATGTCTGTCTGAGCAGGCTTTGTCTGTCAAATTCACTGTAAAATCCATTGCTAAAAATAATTTCCTTTAGTATAAGCTTTTTTGATAACGCAAGTGAGTTGCAAATATGCTTTTAACAAAACCAAAATGCAATGACTTGTTTATCAATTTTGACTTTATTGACACCTGTTCCTAATTGGCCACAGCAAAGAAGATCAATAACATGGATTCTATCAGCCGTTTCTAGAAGAGTAAACTTGAATTGCTCTTAATTTGGAAAACCTTTGGGCTAACAGAGTTAAAGGGACACTAAACCCAAACATTTGTCTTTCATGAATCCGATAGAGTATTCAATTTTAAGCAACGTCCTAATTTATAAATTTTTCTTCGCTCTCTTGGTATCTTTTGAAAAGGCAGGAATGTAAGCTTAGGGGCTGGACCATTTTTGGTTCAGAACCCTGGGTAATGCTTGCTGATTGGTGGCTACATTTAGCCGTTAATCAGCAAGTGCAAAAATGGGACGGCTCCTAAGCTTACATTACTGCTTTTCAAATAAAGATACCAAGAGAATGAAAAAAAAATTGATAATAGGAGTAAATAAGAAAGCTGTTTAAAATTGCATTTCTATCTGAATCATGAAAGAAAAATGTGGGTTTCATATTGTAGTGCAGTGCTTTATTGAAGACATTTGTTGAGTTTCATATCCTTTTAACACATTTATGTCTGATTCATTACTGATCTTGGTTAACCCTTTTGTGACCGGGTTATAAAGTCTACATCAGAACAACGTTCCGATGTAGACAAATTGAAATCACGCGATCATGCAAACGATCGCGATATTTCAATTATGAGATTGAGTCTGCGGGGCGTCCCTATGACGCTAGAAAGCCCTCCAGACCGCGATTAAATCCTGCAAGCGGTTTCAGGACAGCCGTTGGCTATGACGTTGTATTCCGTCAGAACGGCTT
>NC_069506.1:31403738-31406238 GCF_027579735.1 Bombina bombina | reverse complement strand
GTATGGCGCACACTGCTATGTATGTTGTGATGCAGTTGGCATATCCGGTGTATACATATGTACGTGCTGTATGGCGCACACTACTGTGTATACATATGTACATGCTGTATGGCGCACACTGCTATGTATGTTGTGATGCAGTTGGCATATCCGGTGTATACATATGTACATGCTGCATGGCGCACACTGCTATGTATGTTGTGATGCAGTTGGCATATCCGGTGTATACATATGTACATGCTGCATGGCGCACACTGCTATGTATGTTGTGATGCAGTTGGCATATCCGGTGTATACATATGTACATGCTGTATGGCGCACACTGCTATGTATGTTGTGATGCAGTTGGCATATCCGGTGTATACATATGTACATGCTGTATGGCGCACACTGCTATGTATGTTGTGATGCAGTTGGCATATCCGGTGTATACATATGTACATGCTGTATGGCGCACACTGCTATGTATGTTGTGATGCAGTTGGCATATCCGGTGTATACATATGTACATGCTGTATGGCGCACACTGCTATGTATGTTGTGATGCAGTTGGCATATCCGGTGTATACATATGTACATGCTGTATGGCGCACACTGCTGTGTATGTTGTGATGCAGTTGGCATGTATAAATACATACACGCTATATGTAAGCAGTACATGTGACATGATGTGTACATAAATATTCTCTTCCCTCTCCTTACACAGTCCAGCTCTTGTTCTACTTCGCTCATTTCTAGTTGAACTCATTGGCAGCAAAACAAAAAACAAAGGAACTTTCAGACCCACAATGCCAAGCGCTCTGGAGACTGAGCAGTGTATCTTAAAATTAGCCCAGGACCAGCCTCTAAGTTACACAGTTCTGGCAAAGCCCATGAAAGTGATGACAGAGGCTGAGCCCAGCGACTGGTATTGTTCCCTCTGGATACCCCCTGCAGGTGCCGGTCCTATTGACACTCTAGGGCTGAGTTTATTCAGTGTTAGGACCCCGTTCTCTTGGTTACAAAGCCCTCTTCTTTTGTGCTTAGAGGCGGCAGGGGGTGATTAGTGGGGAGTGGGGGGAACAAGCTGACTGAGGGCGAAGCAAGGAGCAGCGAGAGACACAGATGGGCACTTACCCACTTTGTATTTCACTCTGTGTTGTGTTTATAACAAAGCATCACTTTTCCTGCAGCCCATCACTCGCCTCCTTTACACCCGTCTGCTACGGGCTTCTGCTGCTCACACACACCAGTAAAATGTCCAGGGACAAGGTAATGAGTGGCCTCTGCTTCTCTGCTGTCTGTGTCAATATAGCTTGTTTCCCTCTTTGTACAATCAATAGCAGCTTCCCCCCTCCCTGCTCTCAGCATCCTCGGCAGCAGCCAATCAGCTTGTCCTGCTCCCACTGCAGGCCACTAGGGCACTCAGCTTCCTGGATTTGAATAAGCAGCCTAGGACCACACAACCCAGGCAGAAAAGCCCAAAAAGCATGCAAGCACCACCTTCCCTTGTTCACAATTCAATGTCATAACTTTATGTGCAAGGAGAAAGGATACAAACTGGCTTTCTTGTGTATATTTAAAGAGATATAAAAGTCTAAAAAGAAAATGATATATATATATATATATATATATATATATATATATATATATATTCTTACTTATTATTGCACTGTTGCTTGCATATAACTATGAGGTCAATTACAAACTTTTAGTTTTTGTTCCTGTTGGAAAAATAAGAATGAACATTTTATTATTTTTTTGTTAACAAAGTGATCACAATCTTTCTGAATCAAAAACAGCCGAGATGGTTAACATACACAACATTTGATCTTCATTTTCCCATGACGCCACGCAGAACTGCCGATAAAAGATGCCGATCACTGAAATACCAAATCATTATTCTGTGTTTAGCGATCGGATAGAGTGCTCCTTAAAGAGACACTGAACCCAAATTTTTTCTTTCGTGATTCATATTCAGCATGCAATTTTAATCAACTTTCTAATTTACTCCTATTATCAAATTTTCTTCATTCTCTTGGTATGTTTATTTGAAAAGCAAGAATGTAAGTTTAGATGCCGGCCCATTTTTGGTGAACAACCTGGGTTGTCCTTGCTGATTGGACAGCACCAATAAACAAGTGCTGTCCAGAGTCTGAACCAAAAATTTGATGACTCCTTAGCTTAGATGCCTTCTTTTTCAAATAAAGATAGCAAGATAACGAATAAAAATTGATAAAAGAAGTAAATTAAAAAAGTTGCTTAAACTTGCATGCTCTATCTGAATCATGAAAGAAAAAATATGCGTTCAGTGTCCCTTTAAGTATTAAACAATAGAAATGCAATTTATATATGGGCATCATGGCTATACCGCATATTTTTTTAACTCATGAAGAAAACCATGTTTTCTGTTTTGGTGAGACTTTAATCTAAAATCAAGAAAAACATGTGCGATATCCATTTCCATAAGAAGAAAGTGGCTGCAACTTATTCATCTAATAAAACAAGATTTTAACCGTTC